>NC_133328.1:357700822-357858322 GCF_042186555.1 Aquarana catesbeiana | reverse complement strand
ACGGTGCTTTTAAACACCGACACAATAGATGAAAATAAACAGATCCTCAAAGTGTGTCATACATTGTGCATAATTTTCTCCAGCTTAATAAATAAAAATAAAAATAAAAATAATTTCCTACACAAAATAAATAATGCTGATGGATAGATGATATCAAAGCAACTGTGATGCAATAATAAATATAAAAGTGCAACTCTATATCACATATATATATATACAAAGTGATCAAGTGCAAAAAAGTGACATTAGTGCAGAGCCGTGCATATATACAGATCTGACTCTGAAATAGACTCCCAAAATCCAACTTCTCTATCCTCCTAAAATTATAGTATAATGAAGATACAAAAAAGAAAAAAACTGTGACAGTAAACTGTGATCAAGTCCAAAACTGATGCTTCATGCAATGTGATTCATAATGTCCATACAGATGGTTAATATTAACATGCCAGTAGCGTGACTTTGTGCTGGATTCATTCACTTGAAAAGTAGGTGCAGCACACAGGTGTTTCCCCCAGCCTCTCACCTCTATCAGCGGCCCCCAATGGGCCAAGTCAGGCAGATAGTTAATATTCCTCTGTCAGGGATGATGCTCCAACAGCCGTCCCCCTCTTCCAAAGGGTATGCGTGGGTCAGACTCTCTATCTAGTCACCAGCGCTCCCACCGACCCCAGAATAACAATGAAGAAGGAGATGCTTCCATAGTGAAGTAATTCCAATACAAGTTTATTGATAAAAAGTAGTAACTTACATTAAAAACTGAAACTGTTAACGAAATTGCAGCAGAAACAATCAGGCTTCCGGGTACGGCCGTCCCCGGGAAGCGTCGGCACCTGGCTCCTCCTACCCTGACGCGTTGCGTCACACCACGTGACTTTATCAAAGGGATGAGGAGTCCGGTGCCTGTTCGCCAGCTTATAACAGCGCCGCCGTCATGGCAACGATGTCAACATAGTTAAAATCAATCATGTGTATTCATTTACGATCCACTTCCTAAATACTCTTGATTGTACATTATCAGTGCTGCTTCATCCATCATTAATCCAAGTGAACATTCATTTTAAGATAATAACACATAGATAATATGCAAAAATTGTGTATATAAAAAATCACAATATAAACTATAACCTTCCTTCCACTAATGCCATCTAGTGGTGACTTAGGAAGTGACACCTAAAAAATACTTATAAGATCTAATAGGAAACAATAAGTGTATCAGACAGATCAATAGGGAAATTCACTAGCTAGGAGGTGTCTCACACTTGTCCCTCTAATGGTAACTCAAAACAAGGCATCTATTAGATAATTACTCTACCGGGCAGGGAAACACAAAAAACATATCAAAAAGCGTAATTAATCTATCAGGCAGGAAGACATAAAAAGCAAATCAAACTAATGAAATAGGGGAAAGTCATTAGCTGGGAAGTATCTTACTCCACCCCAAAAATAATTATTAATCAGAATGATGGACACATTAAAAGAATAAAACAATAAATCCAGCAAGATATATTCTAGTCCAAGGTATGATCTTCATCTCAATAAAAAAATATAAAAAAATAAAAAAATAAAAAAAGAATTAACTGATTGGACTACAACCTATGGTCCAATCAGTTAATTCTTTTTTTATTTTTTTATTTTTTTATATTTTTTTATTGAGATGAAGATCATACCTTGGACTAGAATATATCTTGCTGGATTTATTGTTTTATTCTTTTAATGTGTCCATCATTCTGATTAATAATTATTTTTGGGGTGGAGTAAGATACTTCCCAGCTAATGACTTTCCCCTATTTCATTAGTTTGATTTGCTTTTTATGTCTTCCTGCCTGATAGATTAATTACGCTTTTTGATATGTTTTTTGTGTTTCCCTGCCCGGTAGAGTAATTATCTAATAGATGCCTTGTTTTGAGTTACCATTAGAGGGACAAGTGTGAGACACCTCCTAGCTAGTGAATTTCCCTATTGATCTGTCTGATACACTTATTGTTTCCTATTAGATCTTATAAGTATTTTTTAGGTGTCACTTCCTAAGTCACCACTAGATGGCATTAGTGGAAGGAAGGTTATAGTTTATATTGTGATTTTTTTATATACACAATTTTTGCATATTATCTATGTGTTATTATCTTAAAATGAATGTTCACTTGGATTAATGATGGATGAAGCAGCACTGATAATGTACAATCAAGAGTATTTAGGAAGTGGATCGTAAATGAATACACATGATTGATTTTAACTATGTTGACATCGTTGCCATGACGGCGGCGCTGTTATAAGCTGGCGAACAGGCACCGGACTCCTCATCCCTTTGATAAAGTCACGTGGTGTGACGCAACGCGTCAGGGTAGGAGGAGCCAGGTGCCGACGCTTCCCGGGGACGGCCGTACCCGGAAGCCTGATTGTTTCTGCTGCAATTTCGTTAACAGTTTCAGTTTTTAATGTAAGTTACTACTTTTTATCAATAAACTTGTATTGGAATTACTTCACTATGGAAGCATCTCCTTCTTCATTGTTATTCTGGGGTCGGTGGGAGCGCTGGTGACTAGATAGAGAGTCTGACCCACGCATACCCTTTGGAAGAGGGGGACGGCTGTTGGAGCATCATCCCTGACAGAGGAATATTAACTATCTGCCTGACTTGGCCCATTGGGGGCCGCTGATAGAGGTGAGAGGCTGGGGGAAACACCTGTGTGCTGCACCTACTTTTCAAGTGAATGAATCCAGCACAAAGTCACGCTACTGGCATGTTAATATTAACCATCTGTATGGACATTATGAATCACATTGCATGAAGCATCAGTTTTGGACTTGATCACAGTTTACTGTCACAGTTTTTTTCTTTTTTGTATCTTCATTATACTATAATTTTAGGAGGATAGAGAAGTTGGATTTTGGGAGTCTATTTCAGAGTCAGATCTGTATATATGCACGGCTCTGCACTAATGTCACTTTTTTGCACTTGATCACTTTGTATATATATATATGTGATATAGAGTTGCACTTTTATATTTATTATTGCATCACAGTTGCTTTGATATCATCTATCCATCAGCATTATTTATTTTGTGTAGGAAATTATTTTTATTTTTATTTTTATTTATTAAGCTGGAGAAAATTATGCACAATGTATGACACACTTTGAGGATCTGTTTATTTTCATCTATTGTGTCGGTGTTTAAAAGCACCGTTGGTCACAGTTTTACACAGTCTGATTGAGGAACACTTGAGTTATTGGATGATATATATATATTTTATTTTGGTTTATTTACCAGTATTTAATAGTTTTGTTGATTTGGTTGCCCCCTAATGGGAGAAGTAAGTATTGTCCATCAAGAGAGTTTTTTGAGTATTGAGCAGTAAGGAAGCATTTAGATTTCTTTAGTTTGAGATTTATATCAAGTGGTAAATTTTGATTAGCGCCACATAATTTTTACCTTTAATACATTATCTATTAGGGTGGGTGAGGCCACCTCTTATGTTGGCAGCTTCTCTAATCTTTACTCTAGTACCCTTGATTTTGTGAGATTCTGGTTGTGCGCACTAGTTCTGTATCATTTTAAATGTTATAGTATTATTGTCAGAGAGGATCTCGGTTCAGGACACTTGCTGGGCACTCTGGAGCTGGTTGCCCTATTTAGGTTGCTGGGATGCTGTGCTCGGTGCTGTCCGATCATCAGCTTCCTGTTCCCGTGCTTCCTGTTTCCTGTGTACTGTTTGATCTCTCTGTGACTCGGCTTGTTTACTGGACTCTGCTCTGCTATCCGCCTGCATCTGACCCCTGGCCTGCCTCTGACTTTGAACCTGCCTGACCCCTCTGTACTGTGCCGACCGCCTGCTGCCAAACCTGCTTGTGACCTGGACTTTGTATCTGCCTGCTCCTTTTGTACCGTGCTGACTGCCTGTTGCCAACCTTGCTTGTATTCGGATCTGCCTGCTCCTGCTCTGCACCTGTAGCTGACCTAAAGCCTACCTATCATCTCCTGCCAGCTTACATCAGGACTTTGGGCCTCATCCCTGCTAACCACCCGCCAGGCTCTCATACCATTCTGTGCTCCTGTGCCTTCTGTGTGCTCTATCAGGGGCCGGGAACCAGATACGTACGGGAGGCCATCCTCTGCTATATCGGGTTCGTCAGTCTGATACGGGTAAGTCTGACAGTATCGGACAGCCATGTCCGAGCCAGAGCAGGGGACCTCTCCCATGGAGGAGCTATGCAGACACCTGGCGGGTCTCATGCAGGCTGTGAAGAGCCTTCAAGAAGGGTATACCAGACTGGAGGAACAAGTTCAGGTGCTATCCTCACCTGCTAACCCGCAAGGTGCTTCTGCTACCGGGCTCTCACCTGCACCCTCAGTGGTTATGCTACCTCCCGAACCCAGGGTCCCTACACCCGAAAGGTTTACCGGAGAGTGCAACAAGTATTGAGCATTTTGTAACGCTTGCAAACTGTACTTTGCCTTGCAACCACGCACCTTCTCCTTGGAAGCAACCAGTTTTGCCATCTGTCTTCTATCTGGAGAACCACAGGCGTGGGCCCACCGTCTCCTGGAGCAAAAGTCAGTCTGCTTGGATAATCTGGATACCTTCTTTACTGCCATGTCTCAATTGTATGAGGACCCTCAGTTAAAAGCCACGGCTAAATCCGCCTTACACGCCCTACAACAGGGGTGCAGGCCTGCAGAAGACTATGTTCTGGAATTTAGGCGTTGGAGTTCAGACACTGAATGGAATGATGCGGCCCTGCGATACCAATTCCGCTTAGGATTATCCAATTCGCTCAAAGACGAGCTGGCACGGGTAGGCGTACCCCAAACTCTTGAAGACCTTATTAACCTGTCAGTGCAGATCGATCGGCGATTGAGAGAGCGTCGTTCCGAGAGGTCGGTCAACCAGCTCCGCCCCACTCCCGAAGAACGACAACGTCGACGGGTCAACAACTTATGCATGTACTGCGGGGAATCAGGTCACTACCCTGTTTCCCTGAAAATAAGACCTAGCGTGATTGTCGGTGATGGCTGCAATATAAGCCCTACCTCCCAAATAAGCCCTACCCTGTTTCCCCAAAAATAAGCCCTACCCTGAAAACAAGACCTACAAGGACTTTAACTAGGGCTTATTTGGGGGGTAGGGCTTATATTGCAGCCACCACCGACAGTCACGCTAGGTCTTATTTTCGGGGAAACAGGGTATGTGAGATCCTGCCCAAATAAGACACGTAAGTCTCTTTCAGCTACTTCTACAATCGCACCTGCCTTGCCTAACCTTGCTAACCATCTGGCTCTCTCCATTACCCTCCAGCTTCCAGGACAGGATCTGCTTACCCCGGTCATCATTGACTCAGGAGCGTGCAGTTGCTTCATTGATCTCACCTTTGCGACTCAACACCGTATCCCTCTCCGGACAAAATCGCAGGGACTTGCTGTCTATCTCGCGGATGGTTCCACCCTCAGCTCTGGTCCGGTCACCTTGGAAACCATCCCACTGCTAGCCACCATGAACACCTGTCATCAGGAATTTCTCCGGCTGGACGCCATTTCTTCACCACTCTTCCCTATTATTCTAGGAATGCCTTGGTTGCAGGCGCATAACCCCAGTATCGATTGGGTTTCTGGGAAAGTCAAGTTCTCTTCCAGTTACTGCCAACAGCACTGTTTGCACGGAACTCCTGTAAAACCCAGTCAACTCTTGTGTCTGAACACCGACACGAAATCGCAGCAGGCGATTCCCATCCCTTACCAGGACTTCTCCGATGTCTTTAGCAAAAAAGGGGCTGAGACCCTTCTGCCTCATAGACCCTATGACTGTCCTATTGAGTTGTTGCCCGGATCTGAAGCTCCTTTTTGGAGAATATTCCCTTTAACAGAGCAGGAGCTGGGTACTCTCAAGGTGTATATCGATGAAAATCTTAAGAGAGGCTTTATCCGTCCTTCGACATCACCAGCCGGGGCAGGCATCTTTTTTGTCGAGAAAAAGGACCACTCGCTACGTCCCTGCATCGATTATAGAGAACTCAACAAGGTGACCATCAAAAATCGCTATCCCTTACCTCTTGTGCCAGAGCTGTTCCAAAGATTGGGTTCAGCAAAAATATTTACCAAACTCGACCTCCGTGGGGCCTATAACTTGATTCGCATCAGAGAGGGGGACGAGTGGAAAAACAGCCTTCCGTACCAGGTTCGGACATTTTGAATACCTCGTCATGCCCTTCGGCCTGTGCATCGCACCGGCAACTTTTCAACATTTCGTAAATGACATTTTTCGTGACCTCCTGGATTTATATGTTATCGTATACCTGGACGACATTCTGATCTTCTCCTCTTCTGTTACCGAACATCGCAGGCATGTCAGGAATGTGTTAACCCGGCTCAGGCAGCATGGACTCTATGCTAAATTGGACAAATGCGATTTTGAGCTCCAGTGCATTCAGTTTCTTGGCCTAATCATCTCTACTGATGGTGTTAAAATGGACCCGCAAAAGGTTGCAGCTATTCTGGACTGGCCCGCTCCCTCCGATAAAAAAGGGGTCCAACGCTTTGTCGGTTTCACCAATTTTTATCGAAAATTTATAAGGAGTTTTTCTACTATAATCGCCCCATCATAGAACTGATGAAACAGGGAAATCGATTCTGTTGGTCTCCTCAGGCGCAAGCAGCCTTTGATAAACTCAAGGAACTTTTTACTTCCGCTTCTGTCCTGAAGCACCCAGACCCTGCCTTGCCGTTTGTCCTTGAGGTGGACGCATCGGAGGTCGCGGTAGGGGCAGTACTGTCTCAACGGCAAGGTGCCAAGGCTCTCCTTCATCCCGTAGCCTTCTTCTCACGAAAACTTTCTGATGCAGAAAAAAATTACGATGTAGGAGATCGTGAGTTGCTGGCCATTAAAGCTGCACTTGAAGAGTGGCGCTACCTATTGAAGGGGGCCGCTCACCCCATTCTGATTTACACGGACCATAAATATCTTGAGTATTTGAGAACGGCCAAGAGATTGAGTCCACGACAGGCAAGATGGGCTCTGTTCTTCTCGAGATTTCAATTCCACATTACGTATAGGCCAGGTACCAAGAGCACCAAACCAGATGCATTATCCCGTATGTTTCATGACTCCAGGGAATCTCTGCCTCCAGACACCATTCTCCCTGCTGGAAGTTTTCTGCTTTTTCAGGGAGATCTTATATCCCGGATCAAACAGGCCTCAAGAAATTGGTCCCCTTCTGTGGAAGGTGAGGTAAGCTTGCAAGACGGCTTATTCCGATACAAGGATAAAATCTTGGTCCCAGAGGATCTGAGGATTGCTGTACTGGAACTCTGCCACGACCACAAATTGGCTGGGCATTTTGGTGTGTTGAAAATAACAGAACTTGTACAGCGTACTTTTTGGTGGCCCCAGCTGGTAAGCGACTGCAAGAGTTTTGTGGAGTCCTGTATTACCTGCGCTCGGAGCAAGAGCAGCCGAACGAAGGCCTGGGGGCTATTAAGGCCCTTACCCGTGCCAGAAAGGCCATGGAAAATGATTGCGATGGACTTCATCATGAGCTCCCGTTGGCAGAAGGCTACTCCACCATCTTCGTCATTGTAGACAGACTGTCCAAGATGGCCCACTTTCTACCCATGAAGGGTACCCCATCAGCTTTGGAAACTGCAAAAATATTCATTAAGGAAATTGTACGCCTCCACGGAGTTCCCTCAAGTATAGTATCCGATCGTGGGGTTCAGTTTACCTCTAGATTCTGGAAAGCTCTTTGTAGGTCTCTGGAGATAGAATTGGCATTCTCTTCGGCCTACCACCCCCAGACGAATGGGCAGACAGAGAGAACTAATCAGTCGCTGGAACAGTACCTTCTTTGCTTTTCTGCCTTCTCACAAGACGACTGGGTCTCTCTCCTGCCTATTGCCGAGTTTGCCTACAACAATTCTGTGCATTCGGCCATCAAACAGACACCGTTTTTTTGCAAACTACGGTTTCACCCATCCTTTTTAACCAGTTCCTTACCTGAATGTGCGATTCCCGCGGTTTCTGAAACTATGTACTTCTTCATCAACAACAACAAACTATTGCAAGAAACAATGGCTAGAACCCAGGAATACAACAAAAAAATGTATGACACGAAGAAGCGAGGACAACTATTGCTAGAACCTGGCAATCAGGTCTGGCTGTCTACCAAATAACTTAAGGATGGCTTGTCCTTCGAGAAAGTTAGGTCCCAGGTTCATGGGTCCCTTTTCAGTCAAGAGAAAAATCAATGATGTGGCCTATGAGCTGGACTTACCTAATTCATTGAAAATCCATCTGGTTTTTCACGTATCCCTACTTAAACCCGTTATCCCCAACTCTTTCTCGGGTCGCAATACTGGCCCGCCTGAACCCGTAATTATCGACAACGAGGAGTTTGAGGTGGAGGCAATTTTGGATTGTAGGAAGAGACGCAACCAAATCCAGTACTTGATCAAGTGGAGGGGGTATGGACCAGAAGACAATTCTTGGGAACCGGAGGCCAACTTGCACGCTGAAGAACTCTTAAGGGATTTTCAGAGTACCCATGCGGATAGGTTAGCCCGGCTGGGCATCCGGAGGCTGCCCTTAAGGAGGGGGCACTGTCAGAGAGGATCTCGGTTCAGGACACTTGCTTGGCAATCTGGAGCTGGTTGCCCTATTTAGGTTGCTGGGATGCTGTGCTCGGTGCTGTCCGATCATCAGCTTCCTGTTCCCGTGCTTCCTGTTTCCTGTGTACTGTTTGATCTCTCTGTGACCCGGCTTGTTTACTGGACTCTGCTCTGCTATCCGCCTGCATCTGACCCCTGGCCTGCCTCCGACTTTGAACCTGCCTGAACCCTCTGTACCGTGCCGACCGCCTGCTGCCAAACCTGCTTGTGACCTGGACTTTGTATCTGCCTTCCCCTTTTGTACCGTGCTGACTGCCTGTTGCCAACCTTGCTTGTATTCGGATCTGCCTGCTCCTGCTCTGCACCTGTAGCTGACCTAAAGCCTACCTATCATCTCCTGCCAGCTTACATCAGGACTTTGGGCCTCATCCCTGCTAACCACCCGCCAGGCTCTCATACCATTCTGTGCTCCCGTGCCTTCTGTGTGCTCTATCAGGGGTCGGGAACCAGATACGTACGGGAGGCCATCCTCTGCTATATCGGGTTCATCAGTCTGATACGGGTAAGTCTGACAATTATATAAAAACTGTTCATTGAAGTCTAGGAATAGTAGTTATTTGATTTTTAGATTGTGAGCACCAGTTACAATATATGGATTAAAATAAAGACCCTCTATTTGGAAACATCAGGAAAAGTGTTAAAAAACAGTGTCCTAGATCATTTAAAAATGACTATCAGTGAAATTGTGAGGAAATAAAATTTACAGGAGAAGAACTGATTTGTTCTTTCGATCGGCCCTCCAAAAATCTGGAGAACAGGAAACTGGCCCTGTGTTTAGAAAGTTTGGAGACCCATGGTATAGAACAGGGATCTGCAATTAGCGGACTTCCAGCTGTTGCAAAACTACAAGTCCCATCATGCTTCTGCCTCTGGGTGTCATGCTTGTGGCTGTCAGAGTCTTGCTATGCCTCATGGGATTTGTAGTTCTGCAACAGCTGGAGGTCCGCTAATTGCATATCCCTGGTCTAGAACGTTATTACCCTGACTCTTGGACATGGGGCTTGGTGCTCGAGTACTCAGACTATTCCCCATAATGGGTAACACTACACATACATGTACAGTGACTTACTTACCCCTATATGGCGCCTCAACCCCTTTTGGTTGACTGCAATATCCAGTGCCAAAGAGTTAAGCACTGAGCGGAAGTTTTAATGCCTACACCAATGCTCCATCCCCCTTTTATAGGAGTTCTTTAACCTTCATGCCCATTTACTCCTTACCACTCATATCTCTACACTCAAACACACATGTAAACATATTCTCACACAGGCCACTGAACAGTTGACACTTCTTCAGAACCAATTCACTAGGGATCCCTCAGAGGACCACGCCAACCAATTCAACCTGCAGACCAGGGTAGTGGACAAATTCTATTACGAAAAAGCTATACAAAAATTATTTTTTGCCAACAGCTTAATTTTTTTAACATGGGAAATGCTCTGGTACACTTTTAGCTTACCGTGCTCATAAAAATTCTAGACCCTCTGTGGTTGTTACCTTAAAATTCACAGAGGGAGTCTATTTTACTGACTCCAAGCTAATCACCACAGAGTGTAGCCAATATTACCTCAGTCTCATACATGGACTTAGAGTTGCTAGACTTTATGAGTACTATACAGTAGAGCTCCCTCAATTGACTACACAGCAAGCAGAGGCTTTTCATGCATTTCTTTCCACAGAAGAAATCAGCATAGCCATATCATAATTTGCCCGTGTCAAAGCTCCAGGCACTGATGCGTTGCCTTTGGAATTCTATGTACAGTAGTGAAACCTTAAACCCTAGATTGACTCTTTTTAATAGTATATTTGATTCATCTTCTGTACCTAAGTGTAACACTGCACATTGTGACTGTGAATGCAGATTTGTATTTAACAACAAGATGGCAGTGTTTAGCATTATTGTTCATTACAGCTCTAATACAGGTGCACAGAGACTGCCAGGAGTTGTATGCTGGAAGCAGAACTTTCTACACAGTGAAGCTAAAATTAAATGACATAGTCCAGAAGCAATCACCAGGGGGCGGGCGCAAATAAAAGCAAAAGCCCAGGAACACAGAGTGGGAGTTGGAGAGAGACTTGGCTGGTGTAAGGAGCGTGTGTGAAACCTGTGTCAAGCCGCATGGGCCTGGACTGGACCAGGTTAGGCTAAGAAGCCACAGAGATTACAGTTAAGCTGAGCATTGAGTAGAAGAAACAGACTTGTTAGGACCTGTTCACTGCAGAAGAGTGAGAGCTGCAGCCTCATCCTCAAAAAAAAGAGGAGCCCCTCATCTCTGAATGTTCATCGCTTCACTGATCATTACACAAGGACTGGGTGAGAGTGTTCCTGACTCACTTATAGACATTAAGTCCCACTGCACACAGGGCAAAATGACTTGCAAAGCCAGTACCAACGCCAGAAAAAAAACGACTGTAGAAATGCGCTTTTAGTAGCTTTTTGCATTGGAATTAATGCACGCTTAGCAGTGTTAGCGTTTAGCAGTGTTTCTCTGCCTCTTCTATTTTCCACTCCCATATACAATTACTACAAAGCACAAGTTGCATGACATGTCAAAATCAATTGTTCCCTATGAGAGCCGTCTTAACTGATCTGACTTTTAGCCCATTGATTTGAATGGAAGTCACATCCAAGTCAGATCATCATGATCCGACTTGTGGCATGTGACTTGTGCTCTGAGGATCTTTAAGGGTAACCCCACGCCAAAATACAAAAAAAAAAAAAAAACGGGTGAGCCCCCCCTATTCAGAGCCATACCAGACCTTTTGAGTCTGGTATGGATCTTGAAAGGGAACCCTAGGCCAAAGTTAAATGGTATAGTATGGATTTTGAGGGGAAACAAAAATTATGGCGTGGGGTGCCCCCAAAAATTCATACCAGACCCTTATCCGAGCATGCACCCCAACAAGTCAGAAAAGGGGGGGACGAGTGAGCGCCCCCCCCCCCGGACCATACCAGGCCACAAGCCCTCAAAATTATTATTATTATAATACAGGGTTTATATAGTACTAACAGTTTGTGCAGCACTTTACCTGGGGGGTGCTTTGCCCCCCTTGCCCCAAAGCACCTTGTCCTTATGTTGATGGGGACAAAGGCCTCTTCTGGACAACCCTGGGCAGTGGTTGTTGGAGTCTGTAGGCAGGGGGCTTAGAGGACAAGGGGGCCCCCAGATCCCAGCAACCCCTATGTAAATAAGTATGGGGTACATTTTACCCCTACCCATTCCCCCCAAAAAAGGCAGTGTATTGTAAATAAAGACAGGAATGACAAAGTCCTGGGCAGGCCTCTATTCTGTTTTAATATCCCTTTAATTGCAAAGTTACTATGTTAAAAAAAAAAAAAGTTACTAATAAAGAACTAACCAACAGAAATCATGGCAGAAGGCCATTATTTTGTTTCTCTGTAAACATATTTCAACATAAAGTGGATGTAAACTTGATTCGTGAAATCTGACCTGGGCACATATATATCTTTAGTGTTTACTTATCTCTCTTCAAAGCCCTAAGTCCTGTGGCTTTCTCCTGCTTCATTCTTCGGTTATCAGCATGATAACTTTTGGCAAGTTCTCCATCAACTGAGATAAAACCAGCCTGAGTTGTGTTGGATTGGATGCATAGAAATAGATTTTTCTGCCTATTTGGAGAGGGGGTGTGTGCCTCTCCTTCAATCAGCTGTCTCACTGTGTATGGCACAAATTCACACCCACAGGAGAAAATTCTAACAGGACATGCACTTTCTAAACAGTATATATAGCTGAAGACCACAGATATACCGTATCTCACAAAAGTGAGTACACCCCTCACATTTTTGTGAATACTTTATTATATCTTCATGTGACAACACTGAAGAAATTACACTTTGCTACAATGTAAAGTAGTGAGTGTACATCTCGTATAACAGTGTATATTTGCTATCCCCTCAAAATAAATCACACAGCCATTAATGTCTAAACCACTGGCAACAAAAGTGGAGTACACCCCTAAGTGAAATTGTCCAAATTGGGCCCAATTAGCCATTTTCCCTCCCTGGTGTCATGTGACTGTGTGAATGGGGAGCAGGTGTGTTAATTTTGATGTTATCTCTCTCACTCTCTCATACTGGTCACTGGAAGTTCAACATGGCACCCCATGGCAAAGAACTCTGAGGATCTGAGAAAAAAAAAAGAATTGTTGTGCTACATAAAGATGGCCTAGGCTATAAGAAGATTGTCAAGACCCTGAAACTGAGCTGCAGCATGGTGGCCAAGACCATACAGCGGTTTAACAGGACAGGTTCCAATCAGAACAAGAAAGCCAGCAAACAGTTTGCTGAAGACAAGCAGACTAAGGATATGGATTACTGGAACCATGTCCTGTGGTCTGATGAGACCAAGATAAACTTGCCAAGCGTGTGTGGCGGCAACCAGGTGAGGAGTACAAAGACAAGTGTCTTGCCTACAGTCAAGCGTGGAGGTGGGAGTGTCATGGTCTGGGGTTGAATGAGTGCTGCCGACACTGGGGAGCTACAGTTAATTTAGGGAACCATGAATGCCTACATGTACTGTGACATACTGAAGCAGGAGCAATGATACCCTCCCTTCGGAGACTGGGCCGCAGGGCAGTATTCCAACATGATAACGACCCCAAAAACACCTCCAAGATGACCCATGCTTTGCTAAAGAAGCTGAGGGTAAAGGTGACGGACTGGCCAAGCATTTCTCCAGACCTAAACCTTATTGAGCATCTATGGGGCATCCTCAAACAGAAGATGAAGGAGTGCAAGGTCTCTAACATCCACCAGCTCCGTGATGTCGTCACAGAGGAGTGGAAGAGGACTCCAGTGACAACCTTTGAACTCCATGCGCAAGAGCAGAGGTCTCAAACTGGCGGCCCTCCAGCTGTTGCAAAGCTACAAGTCCCATGAGGCATTGCAAGGCTGACAGTTACAAGCAAGACTCTAACAAGGAGAGGAATGATGGGACTTGTAGTGTCGCAACAGCTGGAGGGCCACCAGTTTGAGACCCCTGCCCAAGAGGGTTAAGGCAGTGCTGGAAAATAATTGTGGGCACACAAAATATTGACACTTTGGGCCCAAATTGGACATTTTCACTTAGAGGCGTACTCACTTTTGTTGCCTTTGGTTTAACTTCATTGGGTATGTGAGGTTTACATCCACATTGAATGGAAAACTATTGTGCAAAAAGTAGAACTAAAATGAACAACCAATAAAATAGCAGGGCCTGACCTCTATTCTGTTATATAAACTTATTTCAAGTTTGAAGTTTCAACTTTACAGTCCACTGTAATTGAAAAATTCAAATATAGTGCAAAAGTGGCACAACTAGACAATATTAACAACATAGAAAATTGGACTGCTTCCTATTTAAGTAAAAGGTGCAGATATCGCTTTAAGAACAAAAGTTGTTCAGCTTTCCTCACAGGAGAGACAGTTCCTCTTCTCATCAAGAATATATGATGCTATACTGAATAGTCTCTCACTCTCTGTACTGGTGCTTGGGGCAGATAAATATCTGTGTGCAATCTGAGAGCAATGGAAAACGGTCTTTGTTTGTGTGCCAGTACTCAAGGGGATTGTTCTTCTGGTGATCGGCTGTTCAGATAAATAAATCTTCAGCTATTGGGTAGCTGCAGTTGTTGTTGCACTGCTGTGGACCGGGTGCATTAGGGTAAAATTTTGTAAAACATATCAGATAGCGAGGGAGTGTGTTGCTCTTCTCTTGTTTGCAACCGTTTCTCTGGCATACTTTCTTCTGTGCTGCACCTCCAAACTCCTTCACCAGATGCTTCTATCACCTCCATTTGTGCCTGTAACATTTCCCTTGCACGTTGCTTTTTCACCGCATTAAAATATTTTTTTTAAATCGAGAATCTAGAAATGTTGCCCAACAGTACAGAGGGTTGGACTCTGTCTTGAAACCGGTTGTTAACCTCCAGTAGAGTGTTTTTTGCTGTTTTTACGCCATGTTCTGTTTCTGCCTCTTTTCCTAGCAGAGGCTTCAGTGCAGCAATCAAGGGAATAACTTCAGCATTAGCCAAGCTTATTTCTTTTTTTAACTGTTCAAATGGAGTTCGAAGAGACAGACTATTTTCAACTAACATCCACTCATGTGCGCTCAATGTTGCTGGCAGTTCGTAATCTGCAATGTACGCAGCTAAAACAGCTATTCGAGAAGACTTTGCAGCATATTGCAGGTGCTGTTCTAATGAGTGGCTACATCTTGCTGCGGTCATTCTGAAGGCATTCCAAAACTGTATCTGCAAGGCTTGTAATCTGGAATAAGCAAGCGGAGAATGCTTAACCACTTCAGTACCGGGCACTTAGACACCTTCCCGCCCAGACCAATTTTCAGCTTTCAGCGCTGTCGCAATTTGAATGACAATTGTGCGGTCGAACTACACTGTACCCAAACGTTTTTTTTATCATTTTGTTCCCACAAATAGAGCTCTCTTTTGGTGGTATTTGATCACCTCTGCGGCTTTTATTTTTTGTGCAACAAATAAATAAAGACCGAAAATTAAAAAAAAAAAACAAGTTTTTCTTTGTTTCTGTTAAAAATTTTTGGAAAGTATGTTTTCTTCTTCAATGACGGGCACTGATATGGCTGCACTCCAAGATCGGTGTAGCGGTGTGTCAGACTGACACACCGATCGCCGCGATGCGCGCCCCGGCATGTTATCCAGCTGGACGTCATATGATGCCCAGTCAGGATAACTGAACCACCGCCCGGCCATCATCTGCTATGGGCCGGGCGGGAAGTGGTTAAAGTGACCCACAATTTCTTACTTTTGATACTATGGGGGTAATTTACTATAGCGCCAAAAAATTCTCCTGCAGTACCAAAAAATAACTCTCAAAAAAGGCCAGGAAGACTTCAACTCTCAGAAAGTCAGCGCTAATGCAAATGGAAAGCAGCGCTATTGCGGCAATAATGCCTGTCAGATCACATATGCTGGAATAGTGGAAGTCAGTGGGGCTCGAACCTGCAAAGTCCAAAGTTCTCACTGAAGGCTTATATGCAAGTTCTTTGCCATAAAAAGTGTTTGGAGACCCGGGTTCTGCCCCAGGGGACATGGATCAATGCCATTTTTTTTTTAAAAAACGGCCGTTTTTTCGGGAGCAGTGATTTTAATAATGCTTTGAGTGAAACAATAAAAGTGTAATATTCCTTTAAATTTCGTACCTGGGGGGTGTCTATAGTATGCCTGTAAAGGGGCGCATCTTTCCCGTGTTTAGAACAGTCTGACAGCAAAATGACATTTGAAAGGAAAAAAAGTTATTTAAAACTACTCGCGGCTATACTGAATTGCCGGCTCGACAATACACATAAAAGTTCATTGATAAAAACTGCATGGGAATTCCCCAAAGGGGAACCCCGAACCAAAATTTTTAAAAAAAATGACGTGGGGGTCCCCCTAAATTCCATACCAGGCCCTTCAGGTCTGGTATGGATATTTAAGGGGAACCCCGGCCAAAATTAAAAAAAAAAATTGGCGTGGGGTCCCCCTCAAAATCTATACCAGACCCTTCAGGTCTGGTATGGGTTTTAAGGGGAACCCCGCACCAAAATTTTTTAAAAAAATGACGTGGGGTACCCCCAAAAAGCCATACCAGACCCTTATCCGAGCACGCAACCTGGCAGGCCGCAGGAAAAGAGGGGGGGACGAGAGAGCGCCCCCCCCTCCTGAACCGTACCAGGCCACATGCCCTCAACATTGGGAGGGTGCTTTGGGGGTAGCCCCCCAAAGCACCTTGTCCCCCTGTTGATGAGGACAAGGGCCTCATCCCCACAACCCTGGCCCGGTGGTTGTGGGGGTCTGTGGGCAGGGAGCTTATCGGAATCTGGAAGCCCCCTTTAACAAGGGGACCCCCAGATCCCGGCCCTCCCCCCTGTGTGAAATGGTAAGGGGATACAAAAGTACCCCTACCATTTCACCAAAAAAATGTCAAAAATGTTAAAAATGACAAGAGACAGTTTTTGACAATTCCTTTATTTAAATGCTTCTTCTATTTTCTATCTTCTTTCATCTATCTTCCTTCGGTTTCTTCCTCCATCTTCTTCTTCTTCTGGTTCTTGTTCTTCTGGTTCTCCTTGTTCTTCTGGTTCTTCTTGTTCTTCTGGTTCTTTTTGTTCTTCTGGTTCTTCATCCGGTCTTCTCGTTCGGCATCTTCCTCAGCGGCGCCGTCTTTTCTTTCCGACTTCATCTTCTTTCCTCGGGCCGCTCCGCATCCACGATTGGATGGGAGGCTCCCGCTGTGTGACGCTTCTCCTCTTCTGACAGTTCTTAAATAACGGAGGGCGGGTGACCCCGCCCCCTCTGACGCAGGGCGGGTGACCCCGCCACCTCTGACATCACGGAGAATGCCACAGGGAAGTCCCCGTGCGTCAGAGGGGGCGGGGTCACCCGCCCTGCGTCAGGGGAGCGGGGTCACCCGCCCTCTGTTATTTAAGAACTGTCAGAAGAGGAGAAACGTCACACAGCGGGAGCCTCCCATCCAATCGTGGATGCGGAGCGGCCCGAGGAAAGAAGATGAAGTGAAGACGGCGCCGCTGAGGAAGATGCCGGACGAGAAGACTGGATGAAGAACCAGAAGAACAAGAAGAACCAGAAGAAGAACAAGAAGATGGAGGAAGAAACCGAAGGAAGATAGAAAAAAGAAGATAGAAAATAGAAGAAAGAAGAAGCATTTAAATAAAGGAATTGTCAAAAACTGTCTCTTGTCATTTTTAACATTTTTGACATTTTTTTGGTGAAATGGTAGGGGTACTTTTGTATCCCCTTACCATTTCACACAGGGGGGAGGGCCGGGATCTGGGGGCCCCCTTGTTAAAGCAGGCTTCCAGATTCCGATAAGTCCCCTGCCCGCAGACCCCCACAACCACCGGGCCAGGGTTGTGGGGATGAGGCCCTTGTCCTCATCAACATGGGGACAAGGTGCTTTGGGGGGCTACCCCCAAAGCACCCTCCCAATGTTGAGGGCATGTGGCCTGGTACGGTTCAGGAGGGGGGGCGCTCTCTTGTCCCCCCCTCTTTTCCTGCGGCCTGCCAGGTTGCGTGCTCAGATAAGGGTCTGGTATGGATTTTTGGGGGGTTTTTTTTTAATTTTGGCGCGTGGTTCCCCTTAATATCCATACCAGACCTGAAGGGCCTGGTATGGAATTTAGGGGGAACCCCCACGTCATTTTTTTTAAAATTTTGGTTCGGGGTTCCCCTGTGGGGAATTCCCATGCCGTTTTTATCAATGAACTTTTATGTGTATTGTCGGGCCGGTGTTCTGCCGAGAAAGTTCCTCTCGGTGGATAAGGACCCCCCTCTACTGCGCAGGCGCAGCGCCTGCGCAGTAGGAGCCGGCGGAAATAGCCGAAGCGAAATAGAGAAGAAATCAGCTGTACACGGCGCCTGTAAGAGGGTCCCCCATGGGCCCGCTTCGCTCGCCACGCTTCGCTCGCCACGCTTTGGGCACGGCCTCGCTTTGCTCGGCACTTTTTTATTCCCCCTCTAGGTCCACTTGGATGGTGGGGCTTCAGCCTGGACCCAGGGCGCAAGCGCCGTGTACAGATGATTGAAGATTTTCATCTTTGGCTATTTTCGGCGGCTGCTAGTCGTTGGTACTGCACAAGCGCAGCACTTGCGCAGTACAGGGGGGACCTTATCCGCCGAGGGAACTTTCTCGGCAAGACACCGGCGATTCAGTATAGCCGCGAGTAGTTTTAAATTACTTTTTTCCTTTGAAATGTTATTTTGCTGTCAGACTGTACTAAACACGGGAAACATGCGCCCCTTTACAGGCATACTATAGACACCCCCCAGGTACGAAATTTAAAGGAATATTACACTTTTATTGTTTCACTTTAAGCATTATTAAAATCACTGCTCCCGAAAAAACAGCCATTTTTAAAACTTTTTTGCATTGATACATGTCCTCTGGGGCAGGACCCAGGTCCCTAAACACTTTTATGACAATACCATGCATATAAGCCTTTAAAATTAGCACTTTTGATTATTCATGTTCGTGTCCCATAGACTTTAACCACTTGCCTACCAGGCCAATTCTGACATTTCTCTCTTACATGTAAAAATCATAATTTTTTGGCTAGAAAATTACATAGAACCCCCAAATTTAGCAGAGACCCTAGAGAATACAATGGCGGTCATTGCAACTTTTTATCTAGCACGGTATTTGTGCAGCAATTTTTCGAATGCGTTTTTTTGGGAAAAAAAACAGTTTTGAGCTTAAAAAAAAAAACAAGAAAGTTAGCCCAATGTTTTTGCATAATGTGAAAGATGAAGTTACGCCAAGTAAATAGATACCCAACATGTCACGCTTCAAAATTGCACACGCTCGTGGAATGGCGCCAAACTTCGCTATTTGAAAATCCCCTTAGGCGACGCTTTAAAAATTTTTACTGGTTACATGTTTTGAGTTACAGAGGAGGTCCAGGACCAAAATTATTGCTCTCGCTCTAACGTTCGCGGCGACACCTCACATGTGTGGTTTGAACAACATTTTCATATGTGGGCGGGACTTATGTATGCGTTCGCTTCTGCATGCGAGCTCACAGGGACAGGGGCACTTTAAAAGTTTTTTTTTTTTTATTGTTAATTTTACTTTTTTTATTTTAGCTTGACACTTTTTTTCCAAAAAAAATTTTGATCACTTTTGTTTCTATTACAAGGAATGTAAACATCCCTTGTAATAGGAATAAGCATGACAGGTGCTCTTTACAGTGAGATGTGGGGTAAATAAGACCCCACATCTCACCTCTAGGCTTAGAAGCCTGAAATTAAAAAAAAAAAAACGATCTCTGCTTCCCAGCCGAAGCGGCGCCGTTTTTTTTTAATACAGAGGCCGGGCGTGACGTCATAACATCACGCCCGGCCTCCGAACGATCATAGAGATTCCGGCGACCATCTGGTCCACCAGAAATCTCTATGCTAAACATCTGGGGCGGATCCTGTGACCAACTCACCGATCGTAGCGGTAAGTCGGTACAAGCACCAGAGGGTGGCGGGAGGGGGGGTCGTCCCCTCTCGCCTCCTGTTAGAATGATCAAGCAGTGGAACAGCCACTATGATCATTCTTATGGTGTGCAGATTCGCAGGCTCTAAAAGACGATATCTGGATGATGTCTGTAGCTACAGGCATCACTCAGATATCCCCGCTCAAAGCCGAGGACATCATTTGGCGTATGGCGGGCGGGAAGCGGTTTTAATGGTGTTCGCACAAATTTATTTGTCTGTTCGCATGTTCTGCTGCGAACCGAACAGGAGGGATGTTCGGCCCATCCCTAGTTCTCATTAAGAATCATGGGGGTACAACTTGTCAAGCAACTCGGAAGTCCAAAGTCGCCCAACTGTGAAACAAGTCATATATATTTTAATAGAAAGGAGCTCTCATTTATACTTGCATTTACATCAGCAGAACAAATGCAGGAAGTGATGTGTGCACATGGGCCAGAAGCAAATGTGTGGGGATGCCAAACAAATCAATGAACCCCACCCACACCAAATCTAACTACCAAATCCACCCCCGCATTGATTAAGCACAAGTACATATCATACCCTTATCCGGAAAATGAGCCGCACCTCCTCTTTGCTAAAGAGAGACCTCGCCATGTCCACCTAGATGGAGATCTTGACCAGCACAGGAACTTCTAGGTGATTACAATGACTTATTTCTGGGTCAGAAGGCGAAACTACACTCTTGATCGCTGCTGCAAATATTTGATCGCAACCACTATTAGAATTTTATTATTTTTGTTTATTTTCAGATATGCAAATTTGTATTTCTACTTATGATATTTAAAGGCGTTCAATAAGAAATGGTATCCCTGGGTTAGCAGCAGGAGGAAATCGTTCAGTTGAAATCACACACTTTCATTCCCGCATGTCAGTCCCGACTGCAGGGGCAATTTCAGAGACATCTGTGCAGGTTTCTGCACTGATATCAATACAAATTGCACCCCAAAGTCACACCAATTAAAACAGGGCAATTGTCACCGCTTTGACATGTCAAATCGCACCAATGTGAACAAAAGCTGACACAAACACTGCCTATCCACCAGCAATTCATTACCTGCAATTCTCCACAGCTGTTATATATAAAGATTCTACCTTTATCATTTACTTGCAGGTGTGCAGAAGCCTAGGTTTACATTGGAGCAATTTGTCATGCAATTTGAGAGATCAAATCGCATGACTATTGGCAGCAAAAGGCACTGTTCCAAACGATGCAACATTTTTTTTGTGGCACCGCACCAATTTGCTAAAGTAGTTCCTGCACTACTTTTGCCGATTTCTGGTGCGACTTCAATAGACATTTGTGTATGAAGCCACACGGATGTCTATCAAGTAGCACCTAAAATCACGCTGACCTTGCTACTTTGAAATCGTGCTACTTCAAGTGAAGTAGCGCGATTTCAAAGTAGCATCAATGTGAACCAGGGCAAAGAGATTCATTTTTTGGTGCACAAATACATATTGAAATAAAATATAAGAGATATTGCACTTTCCTAAAACCACCACCCACAAACTAAAGAGAAGAAAGTAGAAGAAAAAACACCACAACAAGGCTCAATAATATACTTTTATTTTACCAGCAGAAAAACAAAAAATTACATTCATTTACTAGCTTCAAAAAATTTTGGACAGGATATATGGTGCTACATTTAGGAATGGGATTTTAAGGGCCCTGCTCATAGGAGCTTACAATCTAAAATTAGACAAAACCTTAGAGTGGACACAGCTTTAATTTCTGTGTATAATGGGCAACACATCACATTGTTATCTGCAAGATTATAGAAACATACTTAACAGTAGGGATGAGCCGAACACCCCCCTGTTCGGTTCGCACCAGAACATGCGAACAGGAAAAAAGTTCATTCGAACATGCGAACACCGTTAAAGTCTATGGGACACGAACATGAATAATCAAAAGTGCTAATTTTAAAGGCTTATATGCAAGTTATTGTCATAAAAAGTGTTTGGGGACCTGGGTCCTGCCCCAGGGGACATGGATCAATGCAAAAAAAAGTTTTAAAAACGGCCGTTTTTTCAGGAGCAGTGATTTTAATAATGCTTAAAGTCAAACAATAAAAGTGTAATATCCCTTTAAATTTCGTACCTGGGGGGTGTCTATAGTATGCCTGTAAAGGGGCGCATGTTTCCTGTGTTTAGAACAGTCTGACAGCAAAATGACATTTTGAAGGAAAAAACTCATTTAAAACTACCCGCGGCTATTGCATTGCCGACAATACACATAGAAGTTCATTGATAAAAACGGCATGGGAATTCCCCAAAGGGGAACCCCGAACCAAAATTAAAAAAAAAATATGACGTGGGAGTCCTCCTAAATTCCATACCAGGCCCTTCAGGTCTGGTATGGATATTAAGGGGAACCCCGGCCAAAATTTAAAAAAAAAAATGACGTGGGGTTCCCCCTAAATTCCATACCAGACCCTTCAGGTCTGGTATGGATTTTAAGGGGAACCCCGCGCCAAAAAAAAAAAAAAAAAACGGCGTGGGGTCCCCCCAAAAATCCATACCAGACCCTTATCCGAGCACGCAACCTGGCAGGCCGCAGGAAAAGAGGGGGGGACGAGAGTGCGGCCCCCCCTCCCTCCTGAACCGTACCAGGCCACATGCCCTCAACATTGGGAGGGTGCTTTGGGGTAGCCCCCCAAAACACCTTGTCCCCATGTTGATGAGGACAAGGGCCTCATCCCCACAACCCTGGCCGGTGGTTGTGGGGGTCTGCGGGCGGGGGGCTTATCGGAATCTGGAAGCCCCCTTTAACAAGGTGACCCCCAGATCCCGGCCCCCCCCTGTGTGAAATGGTAAGGGGGTACACATAAGTACCCCTACCATTTCACGAAAAAAGTGTCAAAAATGTTAAAAATGACAAGAGACAGTTTTTGACAATTCCTTTATTTAAATGCTTCTTCTTTCTTCTATCTTCCTTCATCTTCTGGTTCTTCTGGTTCTTCTGGCTCTTCTGGTTCTTCTGGTTCTTCCTCCGGCGTTCTCGTCCAGCATCTCCTCCGCGGCGTCTTCTATCTTCTTCTCCTCGGGCCGCTCCGCACCCATGGCATAGGGGGGAGGCTCCCGCTCTTCTCTTCTTCTTTTCTTCTCTTCTGTTCTTCTTCATTTTCTTCTCCGGGCCGCTCCGCAATCCATGCTGGCATGGAGGGAGGCTCCCGCTGTGTGACGGCGCTCGTCTGACAGTTCTTAAATAACCGGGTGGGCGGGGCCACCCGGTGAACCCCGCCCCCCTCTGACGCACGGTGACTTGACGGGACTTCCCTGTGACGTCACGGGGAATGCCACAGGGAAGTCCCGTCAAGTCACCGTGCGTCAGAGGGGGGCGGGGTCACCGGGTGGCCCCGCCCCCCGTTATTTAAGAACTGTCAGACGAGGAGCGCCGTCACACAGCGGGAGCCTCCCTCCATGCCAGCATGGATTGCGGAGCGGCCCGGAGAAGAAAATGAAGAAGAACAGAAGAGAAGAAAAGAAGAAGAGAAGAGCGGGAGCCTCCCCCCTATGCCATGGGTGCGGAGCGGCCCGAGGAGAAGAAGATAGAAGACGCCGCGGAGGAGATGCTGGACGAGAACGCCGGAGGAAGAACCAGAAGAGCCAGAAGAACCAGAAGATGAAGGAAGAAAGAAGAAGCATTTAAATAAAGGAATTGTCAAAAACTGTCTCTTGTCATTTTTAACATTTTTGACACTTTTTTCGTGAAATGGTAGGGGTACTTATGTACCCCCTTACCATTTCACACAGGGGGGGGGCCGGGATCTGGGGGTCACCTTGTTAAAGGGGGCTTCCAGATTCCGATAAGCCCCCCGCCCGCAGACCCCCACAACCACCGGCCAGGGTTGTGGGGATGAGGCCCTTGTCCTCATCAACATGGGGACAAGGTGTTTTGGGGGGCTACCCCAAAGCACCCTCCCAATGTTGAGGGCATGTGGCCTGGTACGGTTCAGGAGGGAGGGGGGAGGGGGGGCCGCACTCTCGTCCCCCCCTCTTTTCCTGCGGCCTGCCAGGTTGCGTGCTCGGATAAGGGTCTGGTATGGATTTTTGGGGGGACCCCACGCCGTTTTTTTTTTTTTTTTTTTGGCGCGGGGTTCCCCTTAAAATCCATACCAGACCTGAAGGGTCTGGTATGGAATTTAGGGGGAACCCCACGTCATTTTTTTTTTTAAATTTTGGCCGGGGTTCCCCTTAATATCCATACCAGACCTGAAGGGCCTGGTATGGAATTTAGGGGGACTCCCACGTCATTTTTTTTTTTTAATTTTGGTTCGGGGTTCCCCTTTGGGGAATTCCCATGCCGTTTTTATCAATGAACTTCTATGTGTATTGTCGGCAATGCAATAGCCGCGGGTAGTTTTAAATGAGTTTTTTCCTTCAAAATGTCATTTTGCTGTCAGACTGTTCTAAACACAGGAAACATGCGCCCCTTTACAGACACACTATAGACACCCCCCAGGTACGAAATTTAAAGGGATATTACACTTTTATTGATTGACTTTAAGCATTATTAAAATCACTGCTCCTGAAAAAACGGCCGTTTTTAAAACTTTTTTTTGCATTGATCCATGTCCCCTGGGGCAGGACCCAGGTCCCCAAACACTTTTTATGACAATAACTTGCATATTAGCC
Source organism: Aquarana catesbeiana (assembly GCF_042186555.1). Classification (NCBI taxonomy): domain Eukaryota; kingdom Metazoa; phylum Chordata; class Amphibia; order Anura; family Ranidae; genus Aquarana; species Aquarana catesbeiana. Next base: position 357,834,007 of record NC_133328.1, on the reverse strand, counting down.
TTTAAAATTAGCACTTTTGATTTCTCCCATAGACTTTTAAAGGGTGTTCCGCGGCATTCGAATTTGCCGCGAACACCCCAAATTGTTCGCTGTTCGGTGAACTTGCGAACAGCCAATGTTCGAGTCGAACATGAGTTCGACTCGAACTCGAAGCTCATCCCTACTTAACAGTCATTCTTACAAAGCATTCCCACATAATATTACAAAAGACTTATTCAAAACACCCACCACCAGCCCACAATCCACACATACATACATTGGTGACCATGTTCTGCTGGAAGCTGCATTTCGGTGTACACGATTAAACGAGATAAAAAAAAAAGAGTAGGTCAGCAGATGCTTCCAAACGATGTTTGCATGATCAGACAGGAACAATACACACACAACATTGACAGCATGGCCACATAAACCCACTTTTGACTGAAAAAATGCACAAGAATTTCATCAAATCTCCCAATAGCATTCCTTCTCCCCCACAAATCACAGCAAAAAAAACTGCCCTTCTCAGGCCAAACGAACCCCCTACTGCAGGCCTTTATATAAGAGAGGTTGTATTGTTATCACACTGACACACCCAATAGAAGTACACGCCCACCAGTATCTTTCAATCTGTCTCTTCATGTATGTCTAAAGTGATTGCACCTGATGGGCAGGAACACATAATAGTGTTCGCAACTGTGTTAGCCCTTGGCTATGTGCATCAAATCTCCAACTACAGGACAAAGATCAAAGTCCATTTGCATCCACATAAATAAACAAAGCAACAGTTTTCTAAGCATATGTACCCGTGCAGTGTAAACCCTAAAATTTGAATTATCCAAGTCCCTGGGCATGATTAGTGCTAATAAACATTAACATCAGTCCCTGGCTGCAATGAGCTTCCAATATAAAGTCCAAAATTAACGTTCTTACATTAGAACCTATTTCGACAGGAGACAAATAAAATGCCAGCATGTCTTTGGATTGTGGTGAGAAACCCACACAGGGATAACATTTAAGCTTCAACACAAGGATTAGCATGTTGGGGAATTGAACCAACATCCCAGGTGCTGCTAGACAGAACTGCTACCCACTTACCCACCAGGCAACCCCACACATGTTCTCTGCATCTCTGTGGTGTGAACCAGCCCTAAGTCCATAGCCATGCTCAGTGTCACAAGCAATATACAATATATTGGCCTAAGTATTGGGATGCCTGCCTTTAAACGCACATGAACTGTAATGGCATTCCAGTATTAGTATTGGGTTCAAAACTCATTTGGCCCACCCTTTGCAGTTATAACAGCTTCAACTCTTCTTGTCCACAAGGTTTAGGAGTGTGTCTATGGGAATGTTTGACCATTCTTCCAAGTGCATTTGTGAGGTCAGGCACTGATGTTGGACGAGAAGGCCTGACCTACAGTCTCCTCTCTAATTCATCCCCAAGGTGTTCTGTTGTGTTGAGGTCAGGACTCTGTGCAGGCCAGTCAAGTTCCTCCACCCCAAAATCACTCATCCATGTCTTTATGGACCTTGCTTTGTGCACTGGTCCAAATGATTTGGTGGAGGGGTAATTATGATATGGGGTTGTTTTTCAGGGGTTGGGCTTGGCCTCTTAGTTCCAGTTAAGTGAACTCTTAAGGCATCAGCACACCAAGACATTTTGGACAATTTCATGCTCTCAACTTTGTGTGAACAGTTTGGGGAAAGCCCCTTCCTGTTCCAACATGTTTGCACACCAGTGCACAAAGCAAGGTCCATAAAGACATGGATGAGCAAGTTTGGGGTGGGGAAACTTGACTGGCCTGCACAGAGTCCTGACCTCAACCCGATAGAACACCCTTTGGCTGAATTAGAGTAGAGACTGCGAGCCAGGCCTTCTCATCCAACATCAGTGCCTGGCCTCACAAAACTTCTGGAAGAATGATCAAACATTCCCATAGGCACACTAAACCTTGTGGACAGCCTTCCCAGAAGCTGTTCTAGCTGCAAAGGGTGGACCAAATCAAATTTTAACCCTACGAACTAAGACTGGGCTGCCATTAAAGTTCATGTGTGTGTAAAGGCAGGTGTCCCAATACTTTTGGCTAAACAGTGTATCTGGAAAAGACTTACAATGGTGGTGGAACCCTCCTACACATAACTACTACATTTAGACATAATTATAGGACCTGGGAGATGAGACAACTTCTCCACATGCAGTAACATGGTTGGGATTTGAACCCAGACCCTCAGGGATACTAAGCAGAAGTTCTAACCTCTAAGCCACGGAGCTGCCACGTGTGAGACCCTCCTACACATAACTTCACATAACTACACATAACTACACATAAATACACATAAATACTGCATTTCTATGGACATACAAGTGATGGAATTACATTACTCATGAGTTATTCTTCTTGATTTATTCTGTGATATTTGGTGTTTTTTTGTGGGTGAGAGTAGAATATTGCCCTCAAATTTTTGGGAATTACATTTTGATTTCTGATGTTGGTACACATATCACATTTTTTGGGCTCAAATTATGAATATTTGGAAATAATAAAAAGCACAAAAAAATGTACTTCATTTTAAATTTGCATCAGCAATGGTATTGTTTGTGGATTATAAAGACACCTGTGTGAGTTTGGGTTGATTGTTGTGAGATGAAGAGTAACAAGTGAAAGTGAAAGAGAAAAATATATTTTATCAAAACATCAAAACATTCCACATTCTAGTATTCTTAAATTCAAAATATTTTAAGTAGAAGCAACAATGTTGCAAAGGAATATTTATTTCACAGAAAGATACATTTCATCTCAACATTAAAAGTTTTTTTTGTGAAAGTTAGAATTGTTCCATTAGAATCAGTGACTGAAACTTCATTTGGACTAAATTAGAGCAGATTTTAACTTCCAAAAAATGTTCTCTAATTAGCTCTCATTTTGGTATTTACTATAGCTCCAGGTAAAAAAGATACTGGAGATAAAATGAGAGTTATTTTCAGGTCTGAGCATGCTCAGTTGTGTTGGCACCTAGTTGTCCAAAACGGGGAATTTTTCACTTTTCAGACTTTTAAAGATATTTCAGTGTAGAAATCACTTTTCACACAGTTTAAAAGCAGATAATTTTTAAATAATATACCGCATATTTCAGTACCATTTAGACAATTATATCATGTTCTAAACATTATTTCCATGTGCAATTCTCTAGGTTTTAGCAGAGTAAGGGTTTGGGCACTATTTAGATTCAGGGAGCTATAGTAAATTCGATTTTGGGAGAATTTTCCCACCAGCGCTATAGTGAATACCGTTTTAGCACGAATTAGCGCTAATTCGCGGCAATTTGCGCGAATTAGCGCCATAGCGCTATAGTAAATGACCCCCTATATCTGATATGGTGCACTGACGCCCTCATTCACAGCCAACTGTAGCGTACAGTCAGGGCCATAAATATTGGGACATCGACACAATTCTAATCTTTTTGGCTCTATACACCACCACAATGGATTTGAAAGGAACAAGATGTGCTTTAACTGCAAACTTTCAGCTTTAATTTGAGGGTATTTACATCCAAATCAGGTGAACGGTGTAGGAATTACAACAGTTTGTATATGTGCCTCCCACTTTTTAAGGGACCAAAAGTAATGGGACAGATTAACAATCATCCATCAAACTTTCACTTTTTAATACTTGGTTGCAAATCCTTTGCAGTCAATTACAGCCTGAAGTTTGGAATGCATAGACATCATGAGATGTTGGGTTTCATCCCTGGTGATGCTCTGCCAGGCCTCTACTGCAACTGTCTTCAGTTCCTGCTTGTTCTTGGGGCATTTTCCCTTCAGTTTTGTCTTCAGCAAGTGAAATGCATGCTCAATCGGATTCAGGTCAGGTGATTGACTTGGCCATTGCATAACAATCCACGTCTTTCCCTTAAAAAACTCTTTGGTTGCTTTCGCAGTATGCTTCGGGTCATTGTCCATCTGCACTGTGAAGCACCGTCCAATGAGTTCTGAAGCATTTTGCTGAATATGAGCAGATAATATTGCCTGAAACACTTCAGAATTCATCCTACTGCTTTTGTCAGCAGTCACATCAAAAAAATACAAGATAACCCGTTCCATTGGCAGCCATACATGCCCATGCCATGACACTACCACCACCATGCTTCACTGATGAGGTGGTATGCTTTGGATCATGAGCAGTTCCTTTCCTTCTCCATACTCTTCTCTTCCCATCACTGTGGTAAAAGTTGCAAACTCTAATCTGGCCTTCCTGTTTTTGAGGCTCACCAATGGTTTACATCTTGTGGTGAACCCTCTGTATTCACTCTGGTGAAGTCTTCTCTTGATTGTTGACTTTGACACACATACACCTACATCCTGGAGCGTGTTCTTGATCTGGCCAACTGTTGTAAAGGGTGTTTTCTTCTCCAGGGAAAGAATTATTCGGTCATCCACCACAGTTTTAGGTGGTCTTCCGGGTCTTTTGGTGTTGCTGAGCTCACCGATGCATTCTCTCTTTTTAAGAATGTTCCAAACAGTTGATTTGGCTACACCTAATGTTTGTGTTATCTCTCTGATGGGTTTGTTTTTTGTTTTCAGCCTAATGATGGCTTGCTTCACTGATAGTGACAGCTCTTTGGATCTCATATTGAGAGTTGACAGCAACGGATTCCAAATGCAAATAGCACACTTGAAATTAACTCTGGACCTTTTATCTGTTCCTTGTAAATGGGATAATAAGGGAATAACACACACCTGGCCATGGAACAGCTGAGCAGCCAATTGTCCCATTATTTTTGGTCCCTTAAAAAGTAGGAGACACATATACAATCTGTTGTAATTCCTACACCGTTCACCTGATTTGGATGTAAATCAGTTAAAGCTGAAAGTCTGCAGTTAAAGCACATCTTGTTCATTTCATTTCAAATCCATTGTGGTGGTGTATTGAGCCAAAAAGATTAGAATTGTGTTGATGTCCCAATATTTATGGATCTGACTGTATGTGCCATGCACTATACGCTTTTAAGCTCACTGTCCTCCATAGCCTATGCCATGTTCCGCGCATTATCTCAGACAATCAGATGCACTTTAGACTTATCTTGGGCTGCAACTAACGATTATTTTCATAGTCGATTAGTTGGCTGATTATTATTTTGATTAATCAATTAATCGCATAATAACCTTAAAGTGTTACTAAACCCAGTAATATGAAAATAGTTTATCTGGCCCTACTCCTCCCACAGCTTATTAACCCTTTCATGACTATTTCTGCAATTTGTTGCTTGCAAGTTAAAAACCGTATTTTTTGCTAGAAAATTACTTAGAACCCCCAATCATTATATTTTTTAGCAGAGAATCTATAGAATAAAATGGTTGCAATATTTTATGTCACACTGTATTTGCGCAGTGGTCTTTCAAATGCAATTTTTTTTTAGGAAAAGACACTTTCATGAATTAAGAAAAAAAAAACTAAACTGTAAAGTTAGCCCAATTTTTTTGTATAATATGAAAGAGCTGTTATGCCGAGTAAATACCCAACATGTCACGCTTTGAAATTGCGCTGCGATTCTGAATACTGTAATTTTTTTTAAAAAAACTGCGCCATTGGCAGCCGAGTAAACTGGAAGTGACATCGTGACGTCGCTCCTACTCTAGCCGGCAGAAGTGCCGGATCGTGTCTCGGGTCTCCCAGTGGGATGGGAGGCCCGGGAAGAGCGGCAGAAGGCAGGGACGTCCCCTCTCGCCCCTCTGGTATAACAGCCGAGCGGCTTTTAGCCGCATCAGTTGTTATCCCTGAAGAGCTGACTGTCCGCTCTAAAAAATGATACCAGGATGATGCATGCAGCTGCATGCATCATCCTGGTATAATCCCTTAAAGCCATGGCCACATACGTGCATACGCTCGGTGGGAAGGAGTTAATCTTTTTACATTAAAATACTGCCACTATATTCTTTTTTGCTGATCTGTATACCACAATTACATGATAAACTGCAGAGTTTCTCCAGTGCTGAGAGTTCAGGTGGGTGGAGATTTCCCCAACAGCTTGTATACACGCCCACATGTGTGATGCCAATATCATGTGACCCGGCTATCTCTGAGAACAAGTAACTGTTCTCTCCAGCATAAAAGACACAACTGGGCATGTGCAGCTTGGCTATTGCCTGTGTGTTAGCTGGCTTTCCCAAGTCAGTTCCCCAGTGAGTATAACAAGTATGCTATGCTGCATATCCAGACAGATTTTACTGTTGTGGGTTTAGTAACACGTTAAAAAAAAGTGTGGTGTATAATTTAGTTAATATGTAAAAAGGCAATTTATTCATAAATAGATATGTTTCTAATATCTATATCTATGTGGTGATAAAAATAAATAACCAACTATATGGTTAGGGAGAAAAATCTCTAATCCAGAGAATAACAGAGAAGAACTATACTGTATATACTATTAGAGGTTGACTCTGGTAAATATCAGACTCAGATCAATTTTTTTATTTAACCACTTCAGCCCGTGGAGGATTTGGCTGCTCAATGACCGGAGCACTTTTTACAATTTGGCACTGCGTTGCTTTAACTGGTAATTATGCAGTCATGCAATGCTGTACCCAAACTAAATTTGCATCCTTTGATTGCCTCTGCTATTTTTATTTTTTGCGATATAAAAACGGAAAAAGACCGAACATTTTGAAAAAAAATTATATTTTCTACTCTGTTATAAAAAGAAATAATAAACTCAATTTTAGTCATACATGTAGGCCTAAATGTATTCAGCCACATGTCTTTGGTAAAACAAATGTCAATAAGTGTATATTTATTGGTTTGCGCAAACGTTATAGCGTCTACAAACTAGGGTACAGTTTCTGGAATTTATGCAGCTTTTAGTTTATGACAACCTATTTCATTTCTTGAGGTGCTAAAATGGCAGGGCAGTACAACCCCCCCCCAAATGATCCCATTTTTTAAAGTAGACACCCCAAGGAAATTGCTGAGAGGCATGTTGAACCCATTGAATATTTAATTTTTTTTGTCACAAGTGATTGAAAAAGGACAAAAAAAAAAAAAATTGCACAAAGTTGTCACTAAATGATATATTGCTCACAGATGCCATGCTTATATGTGGAATTACACACCAAAATACATTCTGCTGGGATACCTCATGTGTGAGACTTTTTGGGAGCCTAGCTGCGTACAGGACTCTGAAAACCCAGCACCGCCTTCAGGATTTCTAAGGGTGTACATTTTTGATTTCACTCCTCACTACCTATCACAGTTTTGGAGGCCATGAAATGCCCAGATAGCACAACCCCCCCCCATGACCCTATTTTGGAAAGTAGACACCCCAAGCTATTTGCTGAGAGGCACGTTTTTGGGGTCCTTCGTGGTGATACCTCACATGCATGGTGCAATTGCTGTTTACATATGACACCAGACCGATGCTTGTGTTCGCCTTTGCGCGTGAGCACGGGGGGGGGGGGGGGGGCAGGGGTGCTTTTTTTTTTTTTATTAATTATTTTGATTTTTTATTATATTTTTAAACTGTTCCTTTCATTTTTTTTTTTTTTTTTTAATAATTTTTATTGTTGTCTCAGGGAATGTAAATATCCCCTATGATAGCAATAGGTATTAGACCCTAGATCTCTCCTCTGCCCTCAAAGCATCTGACCACACCAAGATCGGTGTGATAAAATTCTTTGCTAATTTCCCAATGGCTCGGTTTATATCCGGCGAAACCTAAGCCATGAAATGCTCGTAGCTTCCAGTTTCTTAGGCCATAGAGATGATTGGAGCCATTCTGGTCTCTGATCAGCTCTATAGTCAGCTGGCGGAACTATCGGCTGTTGGGACAGGAGAGCCCGAGAAAACCATGGAAAAGGGGGGAGATGTTCCCTCCCACTGCTTATAAAAGCAGTTCAGAGGTTAATTAGCAGGATTGCTTTTACATGAAAGCCGACCACAGGCTGAACAGAATGATACCAAGATGATACCTAAATCTGCAGGCATCATTCTGGTATAACCACTCAAAGTCCAGCAACATACCAGTACATTGCTGGTCCTTGTTGGGCATACATTGTAATGTTCTTTCTTTCATGCAGCCTGTGGGCTGAACGAAAAAGAGATTGATCGGTGGGTATGCCCACCATTAGAATACCGCCCTTCATCCACCCACTTCTAATGCTGGGCATACATGCACCATTTTTTTTTTTTTTTGTTAACTGTGGTGGTGAAATTGTGGGAGCAAGCGCTGTTGCTGTCAAGATAAATTAACCCGTGCTGCAGCTGAATTTACCTGCTAAGCAAATGATGGTTAACAATAAATCAAAGTAACATTACAGTATAACAGTAAGACTTACCATACCTGCAAAAGCAAATACAATAAAACATAGTAAAAATAAAAAACATTGCAATCTGTGCCTAAAAAATATATGCCAAGGCATAGGGGCAATCCGCCCCTAATGTTAGGAGCAAATCGCTCCTCCACCCCTGCCCCCATGCTTCAGCATATATGCTCTTTTTTTTAACTGTGGTGGTAAAATCACCTCCAACAGCGCAGGAGTCATGGCTTTACGTATCGTGGGAGCAAACACGCCATTCAGCTGCAGCATGGGTTTATTTATCTTGACAGCAAGTTAAGATAAATAAACCCATGCTGCAGCTGAATGGCGTACCTGCTATTGGTTAACAATAAAACAAACATTACAGTATAACATACCATACCTTCAAAACAAATACAATAAAACACAGTAAAAATAAAACAGAGAGAGCACAATAGATATAGAACAATAGTGAGCGAACAGTAGAGTGGACTGTAGAGAGCGAACATAAGAGAGAGAACAATAGAGAGAGAGAAGAGAATTTAAACCACAACTATTTTTGGCTTTTTATTTTTTTGCGTTATGTGTGTTTTTTTTCCCATTTTTATAAAGACTGTAATAAAATCTGTAAACTGAACGCTGCAGATTAGGGTCTCAACATGTGATGGCCATCACATCTTTTGAGACCCTGTGTACGTGTGCCTAGGACTGTAGTGCTGTACCCTACGCTAATACTCAACTAGTGTGTGGTAGCGTTCGAAACACCAATGCAAACACCAGGTTGGTCAGAACAGGAGGGACAATAAAAGCGGGTGTCACACCTATATCCGCACTTTCTACAGACACAACATCTTTGGGGATTTCTTTGGGTAGGAGTACCAGAGAGGACATGCATAAAATGCCTCTCATGCAGCTGGCTTACTGCATTTGGATTGGGAACGTGGGCCACAGCACCGTCTGGAAACAGAAGGGCTGTGATGATCTCTTCCTGGAATTTAAGGAAGGATCCAGCTCGTCCTGAAGCTTTTTATAGTACAAAAGCATTCAGCAGAGCCATGAAATAAGTATACAGACACTTTTTTGTATTAGCGTCTGGCCTTATGGGCAATTAGGTACGGCGCCAACAACTGGTCGTTGAGGTCCACCACTTCCATATTAAGGTTATTTTCGTGGACACAGAGGGGTTTCTCCACAACACCAGTCGCCGCAGGAATTTGAACGTTCGTGTCTGTATGAAAGGGAGGACAGAACGAAAACATTCTTATCATCCCTCCATTTCACAGCGAGCAAATTACTACATATCAAGCAGGCTCTTTCCCCCCAGCCTAAGACGGGGATCGCACGGTGCCACATGCACCGATTTGGTGATCAAACGAGAGACTAAAAAGTGGCACACTTGTGTAATAATTGCCCACATACAAGTGGTACCCCTTTCCGAATAAGGGTGACACCAAGTCCCACACAATCTTACCAGCGCTCCCTATGTAGTCTGGGCAGTTACCCGGCTCTACGCTACTCTCTTCCCTCGTAAACCATAAAACTATATGCATAGCCTGTGGCCCTGTCAAAGAGCTTATACATCTTGACCCCATAACTGGCACCTTGCTGGGAAGATACTGTTTGAATGACAAGCGGCCAGAAAACTTAATCAGGGACTCCTCAACACAGACAACTTGATGGGGACTAAACAAGGCTGCAAAGCATTGGTTGAAGTGGTTTACAAGAGGCCGAATTTCGTAGAGCCAATCAAATTCAGGGTCATCCCGAGGACGACAGTGCATGAACCACAAGATCTGCTTTTGTCATGTCCTGTCATGGAGACATGACATTAGTTATGCCCATGAGGAGGCATAGGCCCAGGAAGGTCTTAAATGCAGAAACCACATGATTTCCAATCTCTGGCAAGGGTCAGCTGGGGATTAGCGGTGATGAATTGACCAGCATATAAATTGCTTTGGTCCACAATAGATCTATAGAGATCTTCGGTGAAAAACAGCAAATAAAAGTCAAGTGACGTAAAATCAACTGTTTCCACCTGAATTCCGGGTTGGTCAGTGAATGGGGGAAGTACAGGTGCTGCAGAAGTGGTGGGCTCCCAATTAGGATTGGCGAATGCAGCAGGAAGGGCACTATGGGCTTGACGGGCCTGTCTTTGGTCTTCTTCTTGGTGGCAGCGGGACACTATTTGTGCTAGCCACCTCGCCAGCTTGAACTGCACTTATGGGACTCGCCACGTCACCACGCAATACTGCAGTGCTGGATGTACGACCAGGATGTACTAGGCCGCTGGTGCTTGCTAGTTCACCCGAAGGATGAGCGGCGCTAGTACTGACTCTCTGCTCCATACGAGGGACCTGTGGTTCTTGCACCTCAACGACAGCAATAAAACGGGGTCTGGTACGCCTGACCTTGGCAGGGACCACAACTCCATTGTCAGAGGTATCTGTCAGGGTGCCGCTGCTGTCTACAGGTTCGTATTCTGAGCCTGAATCTGACAGATGAGTGACTTCCTCTTCACTGTCTGTCATGCTCATCAACGTGTAGGCCTCTTCACTAGTGTACCTTCGATTTGACATTTTGGTCTCTAAATTTACTGGTACACTAGGGAGACACAAGAAAAAAAAAAAAAAGCACCGGACTGTCAGTGACTGATTCAAACGCTACCAAAAAAAAAAAACTTTTAGCGTTTGCAGGGATCAAGCCTGACTCTGCGAACACTGCAGTTATGTGTGTAGTGTTTTTGTAAGTGACAGTGATCGATTGATACTGCACTTGGGTGGAGTGGGCTGGGCTGGGCTGGACGGAGGGGCTAAACACAGGTACTAGCAGGTATCTGGGCTGATCAAGCTAACACTGCATTTTTGGGAACCCTAAACTGCTGGGGACGCTAATATAGTTCTGATCAGATCAGATATTGATCTGTTCAGACACTATACTGCTAAGGGAGGTGTATGGTGCGTGCGTGTTAGTGCTACTGGCACTAATCTGACGCTGCCTGGGGCGATGCAGACCCTATCTGATGCTAAAACCTAACTTTGATCACCCGCCGGGTGATCAGGGGCTTAAACCTTTATTTAGATAAAATACGGCGGGTGCCCTGACGCTTTAAAAAATAAACTAACCTGCATCACCTGTGACACTTATACAGTGATCACTGGTGACAGGGGGTAGTCAAGAGGTTAAACCTATATTAGGGGGGGTTGGGGTCCCTAGACCTATCTGGGGCTAATACTAAGTACCGTAACGCTGATTTTTGTCACTAATGACACCAGTACAGCGATAAAAAAAAAAAATCTTGGTCAAAGGAATTTTTAGACAGTGTATGTGCTTTTTGTTCAGAAATTACATTCATTTAAAAACTGAATGTTAAAAGCTGGTGACATTTGCAAATGAGATTCTTTCATTCAGCGAATGTACAAAGAGTTTTCATATGAATATTCTCGTCCGAAAAGTGATACGTGTATGGCCAGCATAATGCTTGGTTCAGACCTATACAACTTGCTTCCGTTTCTGCAGTGCTTTTTGCACACGCGATTTTGCTGTGATTCGCGTTTTGCATTTTTTATGCTTTTTTCTTTTGGCCAATTTGTTGTTGGGCAGATTTAAAAAGGCAAATTGCTGCAAAAATGCATTTCTGCAGCTTTTCCATTGAAGTCTATTGAAAAAAAAAAAAAAGACAGTTTTGCGTTGAAAAGTCCTTGACCCTTTCCAAATACGCAGAGGCTGAAAAAAGCATAGATGTGAACGTGACGCATAGGTAACCATGTTAAATGAACTGTAGTGCGATTCTTTAAAAAGCACCAAAAAACGCATAGGTGTGAACCAAGCCTAATGCTCTGTACGACCGTTTTTGCCGTTGGAATAAACTCTGAAGGTTTTTACGACAGAGTTCCGACGGAATTCCGCTCAAGCTGGCTTGCATACACACGGTCACACCAAATTCCGACCGTCCAGAACGCGGTGACGTACAACACACACGACGGGACTAGAAACCGGAAGTTCAATAGCCAGTAGCCAATAGCTTCCGTCTTGTACTTGCTTCAGAGCATGCATAGATTTTGGTGCGTCGGAACAGCATACAGGCGAGCGATTTTTCCGATAGTAATTTGTTCCGTAGGAAAAATATAGAACATGTTCTCTAAGTCAGTCTGAAATTTGACAGAAAAAGTCAGATGGGGCATGCACACAGTCGGAATATACAATGAAAAGCTCCCATCGGACTCCGCTCGTGTATACGCGGCATAAGACGTTTAGTAGCAGCAGCATGCTTTTTTTGTATCACCTGTCATCATGGGGTTAAAAAAACTAAATTAGCACTTTATAGTACAAAAGCAGCAGATAATCTCTACTATAAGGGGTTAATTTATACGCTGAAACTGTGAAAATATATAGATATAGATATATATTATATATATAGAAGTAGGATATATGGGTATTATAACTAGGAGTCCGGCATGAAGCTATATGAAGGGTGGAAGGGAGATATAAATCTTTTATATTAAAGTAGTGCTAAAAGCTGAAACTTTTTTTCATGGATATGATCATTTTAAATATAATGCAAATACTGGTAAAAGGTTAATTTAAATGTAATTGTAATGCCTTCTATTACCTCCAGTCTATCAGCCTCCACCTTCTCTGGGTTCAAATGCTGATCTTCCCTGCTCAGAGTCTTTAAAGTAATTTTTTTTTTAAACAACAAGCATGTTGTACTTACCTGCGCTGTGTAATGGTTTTGCACAAAGCAGCCCCGATTCTCCTCTTCTGGGGTCCCCCAGCGACGTTTCTGAGCTCCTCCTGCCTTCAGAGTGCCCCAATAGGAAGCTGCAAAGTATATTATAGAGTGCCCCAATAGCAAGGTAAAAAAAACTTCTGACTTTAGAACCACTCACTTTTTGCTCAGGACTACATGAGGCATTGCTCCTTCGCACATTCACAAGTTCTCAGGCACTTACTGACATGTATGGAAGGTGTACCGAGCTGTATGTGTGCTGCACTGTATTTCCCGATACGCATGTAAACAAATAATGCATTCTGTATGCAGCCCAACTAATTGGCTGTCCAATTAATCGATTATGAAAATAGTTGGCAACCATTTTCATAATCGATCAGTTGTCGATAGATTAGTTGTTTTGGCCCTAGACTTATCAATGTGCCAAGTGTCGAGCATGGTTTTTAAAGCATCGAATATTGTTGTTGCAGTGTGTGATCCAACAAACTCACGTGCGTTAAGTAGGATATTTTCTAACTGAAATTTGGCATCCATCACCTCGAGCATACGTTAAATATGCGGGCTACAAATCTGACCCCTTCAATATAGAAAGAGGCCCTCGCCAGGGCTGCCCACTTTCCCCCTTATTATTTACCCTTTTAATAGAACCACTTGCTCAATGTATTCGATTAGAGCCAACAATAACCGAGATAGAACTGGGAGGCTAGCAACACAAACTCTGCTTATTCGCAGATGATATTTTACTATTCCTTTCATCTCCTCAAGTTTCAGGTCCCAATTTCTTCCCTATCCTAAATAAGTTTGCCAATATCTCTGGACTAATAATTAATCCGAAAAAATGTCTAGCGGCTGTATCATGGGAGCGTGCCCGCAAGAACTAACCACCATGCGAGAGAGCTCGCATGACGGTGGTTAGTTCTTGCGGGGAGGAGCTGAGACAGCTGCCGAGGGACCCCAGAATACCAGGTTCGGGGCCACTCTGTGCAAAACGAGCTGCACAGTGGAGGTATATAACATGTTTGTTTTTTTTTTTTGTTTTTTTTTTTAAATTGCCTTTACAACCCCTTTAAAAATATATCCCTTTCTAACATAGAACTTAACTCAGCGAAAGTTACTCTCCCCTGCATCTGGGCTGAAAAATCAATCCCATATCTAGGGATTCACCTTACCGCCTCTATTTCAGATCTGTTTTTGGCCAATTATCCTTCAACCTTGAAAAATATCACAAATTTACTGAAATAATGGACCCATCTCCCATTATCATGGTTAGGGAAAATGTCATAAAAATGTCGATCCTACCAAAGATGTTATATTTGTTCAGAGTCTCACTGATCCCAATCCCATCCCATTATACACAAATTCTACAAAAAAGGGTAACAACATTTGTATGGAGCTCCTCCAAATCACACATATCTATGCAAACACTTTATCTCCCTAAAAATTCAGGGGGCCTTCGCCTACCTAACTTTGCTGCATACTATAAAGCTGTGCACATTGCTAGCCTATCCAAATACCATGCCACACATGAATCTCCTCTTTGGGTAATGATTGAAGTTTCAGAATGCGACCCTCTATCGGTTTCCAACTTATTGGCTTCAGCCCAAAGACCGTCACGGATTACACAAACCTATAACCAAACACTTTATATCCCTTTGGGATAGGCTTAAATCTAAACATCAATTACAGTCGCCAACAACCCTCCTCTCTCCTTCCTTAAAAATCCTGCATTCTACCCAGCCTGGATATATCCATTGTCATTCAAAGCATGGTCATCTTTGGATATACTGAGACTATACAAATTTGTTACCCCTTCATCCTTTATCCGTAATCCCCTTCCCGACTCTGTGAGACTCTAGGACTACCAATATCAGAATGGTTTCGTTATCTCCAAAATGAAGAACTTCTTCGCACCCAATATAAACACTGACGTACCCCTTAACCAATTTACTAGATTTGAATCCATATGCAAGAATGATCCACATGCTAAAGGCCTAATCTGATCCCTCTATTCCCAACTTTTAGTAAATTTGACCAAAGATAAACCAACTTATGCTCAGAAATGTGAGGAAGATCTGGGGCATACACTTGACATCAGACTAGTCAGAAATTTGGCTGACAACTAAATCATCCTCTCCTAACATTGTTGCTGTGGAGACCAATTATAAAGTGTTGACCCGCTGGTATTTGGTACCAGCTAGAGTGGCTAAGTATATACCTACTTATTCTGTTTTAAGTTTCCACACACATGCATATTTGGTGGCCTTGCCCAATAGCCCAATCCTTTTGGAAAGAAATTTTTATATTAGTCTCCAAAATGTTTGCTATACCATTACAGCCTGAACCTACTACTGCACTACTTAATTTAAAACCTGAATGTTTAACTCATGCCCAATTCAAGCTCTTTACCCAACTCCTTACACCCGCAAAACATTGGCGAAAGCTTGGAAGACCCCCATTTTGGTGTTAACTGAGGCAAAACCAGAATGAATAATTCCATAATTCACACTAAAATTATGGCTATTGAGCGTAATCAAGTGACCAAATTTCAAAATAACGTGTCTCCTTTGGATTAAACATAACCTGCCACCATCCTTCAACGACTGTCCTAGTGCCATGGTAGTTGATTACATTCAGCTCACAAAGCAACTCACATTGGCTTTTGGATCAACCATGTGGACCCCCCCCCCCTTTTTCCTTACCTTCTCTCTATTCTCTTCATCCTTTTTATCCCATTTCTAATTTCAAAGCTCTCCATTTCACTGTTTATATTTTTTTCTTTGGATAGCTTTCATTAATTCTTGTTGGTTCAGTTTAAAAAAGTCTTAACAAATAATATATCTTTTTACAGCTTATAACTAGGGATGAGCCGAACACCCCCTTGTTCGGTTCGCACCAGAACATGCGAACAGGCAAAAAATTTGTTCGAACACGCGAACATCGTTAAAGTCTATGGGACACGAACATGAATAGTCAAAAGTGCTAATTTTAAAGGTTTATATGCAAGTTATTGTCATAAAAAGTGTTTGGGGACCTTGGTCCTGCCCCAGGGGACATGGATCAATGCAAAAAAAAGTTTTAAAAACTAACGTTTTTTCGGGAGCAGTGATTTTAATAATGCTTAAAGTGAAACAATAAAAGTGTAATATCCCTTTAAATTTCATACCCGGGGGGGTGTTTATAGTATGCCTGTAAAGGAGCGCATGTTTCCCATGTTTAGAACAGTCTGACAGCAAAATGACATTTCAAAGGAAAAAAGTAATTTAAAAGTACTTGCGGCTATTAATGCATTGCCGGTCCGGCAATACACATAGAAGTTCATTGATAAAAACGACATGAGAATTCCCCACAGGGGAACCCCAAACCAAAATTTTAAAAAAAAATGACGTGGGGGGTCCCCCTAAATTCCATACCAGGCCCTTCAGGTCTGGTATGGATATTAAGGGGAACCCCGGCCAAAATTAAAAAAAAAAAAACGGCGTGGGGTCCCCCCAAGAATCCATACCAGACCCTTATCCGAGCACGCAACCTGGCAGGCCGCAGGAAAAGAGGGGAGACGAGAGAGCGCCCCCCCTCCTGAACCGTACCAGGCCACATGCCCTCAACATTGGGAGGGTGCTTTGGGGTAGCCCCCCAAAACACCTTGTCCCCATGTTGATGAGGACAAGGGCCTCATCCCCACAACCCTGGCCAGTGGTTGTGGGGGTCTGCGGGTGGGGGGCTTATCGGAATCTGGAAGCCCCCTTTAACAAGGGGACCACCAGATCCCGGCCCTCCCCCCTGTGTGAAATATTAAGGGGGTACAAAAGTACCCCTACCATTTCACTAAAAAACTGTCAAAAATGACAAGAGACAGTTTTTGACAATTCCTTTATTTAAATGCTTTCTACTATCTTCCTTCATCTTCTTCTTCTTCTGGTTCTTCCTCTGGTGTTCTCGTCCAGCATCTCCTCCGCGGCGTCTTCTTCCCTTCTTCTCCTCGGGCCGCTCCGCATCCATGGCATGGAGAGAGGCTCCCGCTCTTATCCATCTTCTTCTCTTCATCTTCTTCTCTTCATCTTCTTCTCCGGGCCACTCCGCATCCATGGTGGCATAGAGGGAGGCTCCCACTGTGTGACGCTTCTCCTCTTCTGACGGTTCTTAAATAACGGGGGGTGGGGCCACCCGGTGACCCCGCCCCCCTCTGACGCATGGTGACTTGATGGGACTTCCCTGTGGCGTCACGGGGAACGCCACAGGGAAGTCCCGTCATGTCCCCGTGCGTCAGAGGGGGGCGAGGTCACCGGGTGGCCCCCCCCGTTATTTAAGAACCGTCAGAAGAGGAGAAGCGTCACACAGCGGGAGCCTCCCTCCATGCCACCCGGAGAAGAAGATTAAGAGAAGAAGATGAAGAGAAGAAGATGAAGAGAAGAAGATGAAGAGAAGAAGATGAAGAGAAGAAGATGAAGAGAAGAGGGGGAGCCTCCCTTCATGCCATGGATGTGGAGCGGCCCGAGGAGAAGAAGGGAAGAAGACACCGCGGAGGAGATGCTGGACGAGTAGAAGCATTTAAATAAAGGAATTGTCAAAAACTGTCTCTTGTCATTTTTAATACTTTTGACCGTTTTTTAGTGAAATGGTAGGTTACCATTTCACACAGGGGGGAGAGCCGGGATCTGGGGGTCCCCGCAGACCCCCACAACCACCGGCCAGGGTTGTGGGGATGAGGCCCTTGTCCTCATCAACATGGGGACAAGGTGTTTTGGGGGGCTACCCCAAAGCACCCTCCCAATGTTGAGGGCATGTGGCCTGGTACGGTTCAGGAGGGGGGAGCCGCTCTCTCGTCCCCCACTTTTCCTGCGGCCTGGTATGGAATTTAGGGGGACCCCCCACGTCTTTTTTTTTTTTTTAATTTTGGCCGGGGTTCCCCTTAATATCCATACCAGACCTGAAGGGCCTGGTATGGAATTTAGGGGGACCCCCCACATCATTTTTTTTTTTTTAATTTTGTTTCGGGGTTCCCCTGTGGGGAATTCCCATGCCGTTTTTATCAATGAACTTCTATGTGTATTGTCGGACTGGCAATGCATTAACCACTTCAGCCCCGGAAGGATTTACCCCCTTCCTGACCAGAGCACTTTTTACAATTTGGCACTGCGTCGCTTTAACTGCTAATTGCACGGTCATGCAATGCTGTACCCAAACTAAATTTGCGTCCTTTTCTTCCCACAAATAGAGCTTTCTTTTGATGGTATTTGATCACCTCTGCCATTTTTATTTTTTGCGCTATAAACGGAAAAAGACCGAAAATTTAAAAAAAAAAATGATATTTTCTACTTTTTGTTATTAAAAAAATCCAATAAAACTCAATTTTAGTCATACATTTAGGCCAAAATGTATTCGGCCACATGTCTTTGGTAAAAAAAATGTCAATAAGTGTATATTTTTTGGTTTGCACAAAAGTTATAGCGCCTACAAACTAGGGTACATTTTCTGGAATTTACACAGCCTTTAATTTATGACTGCATATGTCATTTCTTGAGGTGCTAAAATGGCAGGGCAGTACAAAACCCCCACAAATTACCCCATTTTGGAAAGTAGACACCCCAAGGAAATTGCTGAGAGGCATGTTGAGCCCATTGAATATTATTTTTTTTTTGTCCCAAGTGATTGAATAATGACAAAAAAAAAAAATTACAAAAAGTTGTCACTAAATGATATATTGCTCACACGGGCCATGGGCATATGTGGAATTGCACCCCAAAATATATTCAGCTGCTTCTCCTGAGTATGGGGATACCACATGTGTGGGACTTTTTGGGAGCCTAGCCGCGTACGGGGCCCCGAAAACCAATCACTGCCTTCAGGATTTCTAAGGGCGTAAATTTTTGATTTTACTCCTCACTACCTATCACAGTTTTGAAGACCATAAAATGCCCAGATGGCATAAACTCCCCCCAAATGACCCTATTTTGGAAAGTAGACACCCCAAGCTATTTGCTTTGAGGCATGTTGAGTCCATGGAATATTTTATATTTTGACACAAGAGGCGGGAAAGTGACAATTTTTTTTTTGCACAAAGTTGTCACTAAATGATATATACGTTTTATAAAAACGTGGAATTTGACTTAAATTGTTTTATCTCCAACTTTTAGTGGTCGTATTAGCTTATTCATATTCCAATATACCATGTTTTTCTTTTTTAATAGGGAGTTGGGTATATACCCTATTTATTGATTTAATATCATCTGTGATCCCATTGATGAGTATGCCAATTTTTATCTTATACCTGGGGTTATTATATCTTATTTTATTTTACTCATCTTATTGAAGATATATTTATTCTTCCCTGTAATTTTACCTTTTTAATATAATTTTTATTTTAATTTGTTATTTTATATATTTTTTTAAAAAAAAAAGTATTTTAATGATCTCTCTGTACCTGTATTTGTCTGACTGGTCGTGTTTGTTTGCCTGGATTGACTTAGTGACCAGTGTTTTCAATGGATTACATACAAATTTTAGTTCTATTCCATGGTTCCTGTGAAATCATTGGGAGTGATATCCTGAGTCACCACAAGATGGCGATGTTGATCGTGTGACTCTATGAATTTCTTATGTTTATTAGAAGAATTTACAATGTTAATTGCCGTGATAATTATGTTTTTATATATGTATTTAATTATAGTTTAGTATTAGGAGATTATGTTTACTGATCATGTCTTTTATTGTTATAATTGAGTACACTATGTATACCTCCTCATTGTGCAGCATTCTAGGCATTAGCTCGGCTTCAAGTATTGTTTATCCGTTGCTATGTCAACGGCGTACATATAAACTGAATGGCTGGCACCGGACTCCTCATCCCTTTGATAAAGTCACGTGGTGTGACGCAACGCGTCAGGGTAGGAGGAGTCAGGTGCCTACGCTTCTCGGGGACGGCCGAACCCGGAAGCCTCACACATCTACTGTTCGCTGCTAATTTTAATGTAAGTTTTTATATTTTTTGAATAAACGGATATTTCATACTGCACCATGAGACCTCTCCTTTGTTTTTAAACAAACTGCTGGGACTGCTGTGAGTGCTGGGAGCTCGGGAAAAGTTGCAGAGAGACGGATTTATTTGTTACCTAAGAAACACTGCAGAAAATACATCCTCTCCTAGAATACGTATCCGCTTCACTTGGCCCATTGGGGGCCGCTGCTGGAGGTGAGAGGCTGGGGGAAACACTTGAGAGATGCACTAGAACGTGCATAGAAGAAAAAACACCAGTCACTGCACATTTTGCACCATATTTAAAGACTGTTTTTTTGGAAGTCACTCAGCACTACTGCACTTTTTATATGGACTAATCGCACTATTGTCACCATTTAGGACAGTGTCTCTTTTGTGGGATTACTTGTCCTATTACATTTGATTTTTTTTTTTTATTTATTTCTATTTATTTAATTATATGGTTTTTTATTTTATTGTTTTCACAAATATTTTCAATTATTATTAATTATGGATTGGATTTAGATATGACTACAACATTATTATGGGATTTACTTTTATATTGTAGATCAGATGGGAATTTTGGCTGACCGTATAAATAATTTTTGCACTGTATGCTATTACATTCACTTTGTAGTTCACGTTGATGATTTATATACTTTGTTATTTAGCACCAGAAATGATTTGATCTCCAGCCATTTTCTGTGAGACATTGGATGCCATATGTGTGTTGGTCTTTGGAGCTTTTCAGCCTGGGAAGTCAGCGTTTTATATTCACATATTTTTTACCACTTGAAGATGGGTAGTTGACATTTATTTATTGAGCACTGAGATTATTTATTATTTTGAGCATTCGATTGCTGCTTATTTGCATTGCAGGAATTTTTTCTTTTTCATATTCATGCATGGTGATATTTTGAGGCTTTAAATATTGTTTCTGGTATTGTATTGGGTGGAGTCCCACCTTTGCTTATTTTATCCTTACAGTTTAGTTCATTTTAACTGCGATTTTGGTCTATTGATATTTTGTACTGATTGATGGAGTAGCGCCACATATCTCTATTGAATATCTTTTTTGGGGGAACTGAGCGAACCTATCTATGTTGGCAGCTCTCCATCGGGTATTTTACCATCAGTTCTATAGCTCCCTGTATACATTGGGTTTTTGCGCACTAGTTCTTACACTTTCATTCATGTTTGGTATTCATGTACTCGGCCTAAGATC
Source organism: Aquarana catesbeiana (assembly GCF_042186555.1). Lineage (NCBI taxonomy): Eukaryota > Metazoa > Chordata > Amphibia > Anura > Ranidae > Aquarana > Aquarana catesbeiana. The sequence continues at coordinate 357,812,811 of NC_133328.1, read as the reverse complement.
ATCTTTTTTATTTCATCAAACATTTGGGCAATGTAGTGTGTTTTAGTGCATTAAAATTTTAAAAAGTGTGCTTTTTCCCCAAAAAATGCTTTTGAAAAATCGCTGCGCAAATACTGTGTGAAAAAAAAAAATGAAACAGCCACCATTTTAATCTGTAGGGCCTTTGCTTTAAAAAATATATATAATGTTTGGGTGTTCAAAGTAATTTTCTTGCAAAAAAAAATAAATTTTCATGTAAACAAAAAGTGTCAGAAAGGGCTTTTCTTCAAGTGGTTAGGAGAGTGGGTGGTGTGTGACATAAGCTTCTAAATGTTGTGCATAAAATGCCAGGACAGTTCAAAACCCCCCCAAATGACCCCATTTTGGAAAGTAGACACCCCAAGCTATTTGCTGAGAGGCATGTCGAGTCCATGGAATATTTTATATTGTGACACAAGTTGCGGGAAAGAGACAATTTTTTTTTTTTTTTTTGCACAAAGTTGTCACTAAATGATATATTGCTCAAACATGCCATGGGAATATGTGAAATTACACCCCAAAATACATTCTGTTGCTTCTCCTGAGTATGAGGATACCACATGTGTGGAGATATACGTTTTAGTTCTATTCCATGGTTCCTGTGAAATCATTGGGAGTGATATCCTGAGTCACCACAAGATGGCGATGTTGATCGTGTGACTCTATGAATTTCTTATGTTTATTAGAAGAATTTACAATGTTAATTGCCGTGATAATTATGTTTTTATATATGTATTTAATTATAGTTTAGTATTAGGAGATTATGTTTACTGATCATGTCTTTTATTGTTATAATTGAGTACACTATGTATACCTCCTCATTGTGCAGCATTCTAGGCATTAGCTCGGCTTCAAGTATTGTTTATCCGTTGCTATGTCAACGGCGTACATATAAACTGAATGGCTGGCACCGGACTCCTCATCCCTTTGATAAAGTCACGTGGTGTGACGCAACGCGTCAGGGTAGGAGGAGTCAGGTGCCTACGCTTCTCGGGGACGGCCGAACCCGGAAGCCTCACACATCTACTGTTCGCTGCTAATTTTAATGTAAGTTTTTATATTTTTTGAATAAACGGATATTTCATACTGCACCATGAGACCTCTCCTTTGTTTTTAAACAAACTGCTGGGACTGCTGTGAGTGCTGGGAGCTCGGGAAAAGTTGCAGAGAGACGGATTTATTTGTTACCTAAGAAACACTGCAGAAAATACATCCTCTCCTAGAATACGTATCCGCTTCACTTGGCCCATTGGGGGCCGCTGCTGGAGGTGAGAGGCTGGGGGAAACACTTGAGAGATGCACTAGAACGTGCATAGAAGAAAAAACACCAGTCACTGCACATTTTGCACCATATTTAAAGACTGTTTTTTTGGAAGTCACTCAGCACTACTGCACTTTTTATATGGACTAATCGCACTATTGTCACCATTTAGGACAGTGTCTCTTTTGTGGGATTACTTGTCCTATTACATTTGATTTTTTTTTTTTTTATTTATTTCTATTTATTTAATTATATGGTTTTTTATTTTATTGTTTTCACAAATATTTTCAATTATTATTAATTATGGATTGGATTTAGATATGACTACAACATTATTATGGGATTTACTTTTATATTGTAGATCAGATGGGAATTTTGGCTGACCGTATAAATATTTTTTGCACTGTATGCTATTACATTCACTTTGTAGTTCACGTTGATGATTTATATACTTTGTTATTTAGCACCAGAAATGATTTGATCTCCAGCCATTTTCTGTGAGACATTGGATGCCATATGTGTGTTGGTCTTTGGAGCTTTTCAGCCTGGGAAGTCAGCGTTTTATATTCACATATTTTTTACCACTTGAAGATGGGTAGTTGACATTTATTTATTGAGCACTGAGATTATTTATTATTTTGAGCATTCGATTGCTGCTTATTTGCATTGCAGGAATTTTTTCTTTTTCATATTCATGCATGGTGATATTTTGAGGCTTTAAATATTGTTTCTGGTATTGTATTGGGTGGAGTCCCACCTTTGCTTATTTTATCCTTACAGTTTAGTTCATTTTAACTGCGATTTTGGTCTATTGATATTTTGTACTGATTGATGGAGTAGCGCCACATATCTCTATTGAATACCAAACATGACATGCTTTAAAATTGCGTACAAACGTGCAGTGGCAGCAAAATAAATACATTTATAAAAGACTTTAAAAGCCTTTACAGGTTACCACTTTAGATTTACAGGGGAGGTCTACTGCTAAAATTACTGCCCTGGATCTGACCTTCGCGGTGATACCTCACATGCATGGTGCAATTGCTGTTTACATTTGACGCCAGACCGACGCTTGCGTTCGCCTTAGCGTGAGAGCAGGGGGGGACAGGGGTGCTTTTTTTTTTTTTTTTTTTTTTTTTTATTTTTATTTCTTTATTATTTTTTGCTTTTTTATCTTATTTTTAAACTGTTCCTTTCATTTTTTTTTTTTAAATCATTTTTATTGTTATCTCAGGGAATGTAAATATCCCCTATGATAGCAATAGGTAGTGACAGGTAGTCTTTTTTTGAAAAAATTGGGGTTTATTAGAACCTAGATCTCTCCTCTGCCCTCAAAGCATCTGACCACACCAAGATCGGTGTGATAAAATGCTTCCCCAATCTCCCAATGGCGCTGTTTACATCCGGCGAAATCTAAATCATAAAATGCTCGTAGCTTTCCGGTTTCTTAGGCCATAGAGATGTTTGGAGCCACTCTGGTCTCTTATCAGCTCTATGGTCAGCTGGCTGAATCACAGGCTACATTCTCAGGTTCCCTGTTGAGACAGGAGAGCCAGAGAAAAACACGGAAGACGGTGGGGGGGGCATTCCCTCCCACTGCTTGTAAAAGCAGTCTAGAGGGTAATTAGCCGCTAGGATTGCTTTTATATGAAAGCCGACCACTGGCTGAAAAGAATGATACCAAGATGATACCTAAATCTGCAGGCATCATTCTGGTATAACCACTCAAAGTCGTGAATGGCGTACCTGAAGACAAAAAAATGGTTAACAATAAAGCACAGTAAACGGTAAAGTATAAAAAATTGCATAACTGAAAAGCAAACATGATAAAACATAATAACAATAAAACATTGCAGAATAGAATACAGTAAAAAAGAGCAGAACAATAGAGAGAGAATAGAGAGAGAGAGAACAATAAAACGACAACTATTTTTTTTATTTTATATTTTTTTGTGTTTTTTTTTTTTTTTTTTACATTTTTTTTTGTAACTGTAACTTTTATAACTGTAACCGGTTCCAGGTTCGGGTCTCTCAAAATGCGATGGCATCTTGGGAGACCCTGTGAAAGTGTGCCTGCCTAGTCTGTGCAATGCTGTACCCTAGGCTAATACTCAACTAGTGTATGGTAGCGTTCAAAACATTCACCAATGCAAAGACCAGGATTGTCAGGACAGGAGGGACAATAATAGCGGGTGTCACGCCTATATCCGCGCTTGCTGCAGACACATCTTTTTTGGGGGGGTTCGTTGGGTAGGGGTACTCGGGAGGACATAAAGAAAATGCCTCTCATGCAGCCCACTGCATTTGGTTGGGGATGTGAATGGGGAAAGTACAGGCACTGCAGAAGTGGTGGGTTCCCAATTAGGATTGGCGAATGCAGCAGGAAGGGCACTATGGGCACGACGGGCCTGTGTTTGTCTTCTTCTTGGTGGCAGCGGGACACTACTTGTGTTTGCCACCTCACCAGCTTGAACTGCACTTATGGGACTCGCCACGTCACCAAGTGTAACTGCAGTGCTGGTTTGACTACAACCGGGGTGTACTAGGCCGCTGGCCCTTGCCAGTTCACCAAAACGCTACCAAAAAAACTGTTAGCGATCGCAGGGATCAGGCCTGACTCTGTGAACGCTGCAGTTATGCATACATGCTCCCATCACAGGCTCAGATGGATCATCTTGCTCCACAGCCTTCTGCTGCGGTGACAAGGGCACAGAACTTCCTTGGCCCGATGACATGCTGCCAGTCAAAGCACCTGACTGCTGATCACCCGCAGCCTGTCTGCCAGAGCTTTCTCCACTTTCTGCAGGCATACTGGTACTTGGCATGGGATGCAAAGATTTTCCAGCATGCTGGCCAAAAACACAGTCCAAGCCCACAGAAACTTTTTTGCATTGCACTGACCTTGGCATTCTGACAATCTGGCAATGCCTGCCCTCCACTGGCCTCTATGGCCCCTCTGCTCATTGCACAGAAGCAATCATCGTTCCCATACTTTTCCTTGAAAGCTCCAAATGCTCTTTCAATGTGGCCACCGGCAGACTCTGCATTTCCACTTTAGCCTCCAAAGCCTCAGGCCGCATCTGTCTTCTCTTGGAACTGTGAAGCCGGTCACTTGCAATTTTTTTATGCTTGAAGTCAAACTTTAACTTTGCCAGTATTTCTTCCTCCTTGGTGATTCTCGCAATCCTCGCAAAAACCTTCTTTTTGTAGGTTGCCAGGCTTTCACCTTTAGCTGGGCCATTTCCCAGGTCCTAAAACACTGGTATGGGAGGACCGGTACTTTGGCCATCTGTGGGATCCTCCCCTGGGTCCACCCCAGATTCCTGTATCCACTCTGGGTATACAGTGGGGACGGAAAGTATTCAGACCCCCTTAAATTTTTCACTCTTTGTTATATTACAGCCATTTGCTAAAATCATTTAAGTTCATTTTTTTTCCTCATTAATGTACACACAGCACCCCATATTGACAGAAAAACACAGAATTGTTGACATTTTTGCAGATTTATTAAAAAAGAATAACTGAAATATCACATGGTCCTAAGTATTCAGACCCTTTGTGACACTCATATATTTAACTCAGGTGCTGTCCATTTCTTCTGATCATCCTTGAGATGGTTCTACACCTTCATTTGAGTCCAGCTGTGTTTGATTATACTGATTGGACTTGATTAGGAAAACCACACACCTGTCTATATAAGACCTTACAGCTCACAGTGCATGTCAGAGCAAATGAGAATCATAAGGTCAAAGGAACTGCCTGAAGAGCTCAGAGACAGAATTGTGGCAAGGCACAGATCTGGCCAAGGTTATGAAAAAATTTCTGCAGCACTTAAGGTTCCTAAGAGCACAGTGGCCTCCATAATCCTTAAATGGAAGACGTTTGGGACGACCAGAACCCCTCCTAGAGCTGGCCGTCCGGCCAAACTGAGCTATCGGGGAGAAGAGCCTTGGTGTGAGATGTAAAGAAGAACCCAAAGATCACTGTGGCTGAGCTCCAGAGATGCAGTCGGGAGATGGGAGAAAGTTGTAGAAAGTCAAATCACTGCAGTCCTCCACCAGTTGGGGCTTTATGGAAGAGTGGCCCGACGGAAGCCTCTCCTCAGTGCAAGACACATGAAAACCCACATGGAGTTTTCTAAAAAAACACCTGAAGGACTCCAAGATGGTGAGAAATAAGATTCTTTGATCTGATGAGACCAAGATAGAACCTTTTGGCCTTAATTCTAAGCGGTATGTGTGGAGAAAACCAGGCACTGCTCATCACCTGTCCAATACAGTCCCAACAGTAAAGCATGATGGTGGCAGCTGTGGGGGTGTTTTTCAGTTGCAGGGACAGGACGACTGGTTGCAATCGAGGAAAAGATGAATGCGGTCACGTACAGGGATATCCTGGATGAAAACCTTCTCCAGAGTGCTCAGGACCTCAGATTTGGCCAAAGGTTTACCTTTCAACAAGACAATGACCCTAAGCACACAGCTAAAATAACGAAGGAGTGGCTTCACAACAACTGTGAGACTGTTCTTGAATGGCCCAGCCAGAGCCCTGACTTAAACCCAATTGAGCATTTCTGGAGAGACCTAAAAATGGCTGTCCACCAATGTTTACCATCCAACCTGACAGAACTGGAGGGGATCTGCAAGGAGGAATGGCACACGATCCCCAAATTCAGGTGTGAAAAACTTGTTGCATCTTTCACAAAAAGACTCATAGCTGTATTAGATCAAAAGAGTGATTCTACTAAATGCTGAGCAAAGGGTCTGAATACTTAGGACCATGTGATATTTCATTTTTTCTTTTTTATTAAATCTGCAAAAATGTCAACAATTCTGTGTTTTTCTGTCAATGTGGGGTGCTGTGTGTACATTAATGAAGAAAAAAAATTAACTTAAATGATTTTAGCAAATGGCTGCAATATAACAAAGAGTGAAAAATTTAAGGGGGTCTGAATACTTTCCGTCCCCACTGTAAGAAGTAATCAAGCTCCTTGGATCAGTAGGCCTCACTGGAGCTCAGGAATGCAGCAGTAGTGCAGCCACACCTTCTGCAGCTATAACAACTTCAACTCTTCTGGGAAGGCTGTCCACAAGGTTTAGGAGTGTGCCTATGGGAATGTTTGACCATTCTTCCAGAACCGCATTTGTGAGGTCAGGCACTGATTTTGGTGCTCTAATTCATCCCAAAAATGTTCTCTCAGGTTGAGGTCCGGACTCCACCTCAAACTCGCTCATCCATGTCTTTATGAACCTTGCTTTGTGCACTGGTCTAAATCATTTGGTGGAGGGGGGATTATGGTGTGGGGTTGTTTTTCAGGGATTGGGCTTGGCCTCCTACTTCCAGTGAAGTACTTGGCATCGGCATACCAAAACAGTTTGGCCAATTTCATGCTCCCAACTTTGTGGGAACAGTTTGGGGATGGCCCCTTCTTGTTCCAACATGACTGTGCACCAGTACACAAAGTAAAGTCCATAAAGACATGGATGAGCGAGTTTGGAGTGGAGGAACTTGACTGGCCTGCACAGAGTCCTGACCTCAACCTGATAGAACACCTTTGCAATGAATTAGAGTGGAGCTGAAGTGGTTAATGATATGCATACTTGCACTGAGTTAGACAGTTCGAGCCTTGGCTGGCTCAGCAGGAACCAGCAGAGATTTAAAACGTGAGTGGGCAGGCTGAATGTACCAAGTTGATCGACTGATCAACTTGGATACAACCAGCCTGCCTGATTTACTTGTGATTGTGGCTAGCGGCTACTATAGCCGATAGCCATAGTCACTGTCTTCTCCCGGCCCCCTTCAAATCCCCGCTGGGAGAATACGAATGCTCAGCAAGAGGAATTTCCCTGTCAGCACTGTCTGTGTCGATGGGGGAATTGTGTAAATTTCTTTCCTGCAACCACATTTGCGTCGTCTATGGCCTGCCTAAATGAGAGAAGTGATCCTTGCAGGATCAATATAATGTTTATATCCCCACAACCAGAAAGCACTAAATCAAAAAAAAAAGCCCTTTGTACTTGTATTTAAGGTAATGTATTTTATATACAATTATAGGATGAGAATTTACATCTACTTTAATTGTTATTATTGAATCTTTCAAGTAACACTGAATTTTCTTTTGTGTTTAATTCTTACTGTTTTACTAATTGACCTTGGTTGCTGTCCTCACTTGAACTTCCCTGGGCCAGATACCTTCTCCTGTTTGTCTATGTTACATAGTTACATAGTTAGTCTGGTTGAAAAACGACACAACCAATAAAAGGGAAAGAAAAAAAAATACAATCTTATATAAACAATCCAATACCCACAGTTAATCCAAAGGAAGGCAAAAAAACCCAGCAAAGCATGATCCATTTTGCTTCAGCAGGGGAAAAAACTCCTTCCTGAACCCCCGGAGCAGCATCCAGATATTCCCTGGATCAACTTTACATATAAATGTTAATATCCAGAAATATAATGTACATTTAGGAAAAAATCCAGGCCTTTTTTAAAGCAATCTTCTGAGCTGGCCAGAACCACCTCTGGAGGGAGTCTATTCCACATTTTCTCAGCTCTTACTGTGAAGAAACCTTTCCGAATTTAGAGATGAAATCCCAATCCCTTTTCCTCTAGACCAGCGGCAGCCCGTCCATTAGGCCCTATCCATGCATCCTGCCCCCTCATCTACATGCAGAGCTCCAGACCATGGATTCCAATGGGGGAGGGTGTTTTTTTTAAGCTTGTGATTAGAGCCAGAGGCTCTACCTAGATGGGGTAAGTGCCGGGCTTGATGACTGACTGACCGATGGGGGGGTTTATGCGGGTGACCCGACCGCCACCCGACCGACACACCTAGAGCAGACGGGGGGGCGCAGCCAGCCGACCGGGGGGGTCGCCACTGCTCTAGATGTAAAGAGTGTCCCCTTGTCCTCTTTGGTGACCTTAAAGTGAATAACTCAACACCAAGTTCACTATATGGACCACTGATGTATTTGTACATGTTGATCATATCCCCCCTTAATCTCCTCTTCTCAAGGGAGAATACATTCAGTTTGTCTAAACCTTCCTCATAGCTGAGCTCCTCCATGCCACTTATCAGTTTGTTTGCCCTTCTCTGCAATTTCTCCAGTTGTCCAATAGCCTTTTTGAGAACTGGTGCCCAAAACTAAACTGCATGTTCCATATGAGGTCTTACTAATGATTTGTACAGGGGTAAAATGATACCTCTCTCTCACTGAAGTCCATACTTCTCTTAAAACAAGAAAGGATTTTGCTCGCTTTGGAAACTGCAGCTTGGTGTTTTTTGTGATTTGCTCTGGTTCTGACAATCAGCTCTGTTTGTCCCAGGCAATAACCCCTGAATACAAATCTGAACTATTTTTCTTTTTCAGTCTCTCACACTCTCTCTACCTGGCTCTATATGACCTTGCCTGACCTGGAATCCAAACTTTCTTAACAATTGATACCCAATCCTAGACTGTTTAGCAGGGTGGAATGACCTGCTTAATCTATTCACAAGAATATTGGTTTTGTATACTGACAGGTATTACCTAGCACCTCTTCAGGGTGTCTGTTGGCTGTATTAAAGCTCCACTCTGGGCAGCAGTAAAAAAAATGCTCTTGTAGTTGGGAATTTGGAACATCATTTTAATGTATTGCATTGGAATTCCTCATAACTAATTTACTGGAGCTGTGCCAGTTGCATATCTGATCAGTTTACTTGCATTTAAAGTGGTAATATTAGTTTGGAGGATGGTTCATTTGGTTAGCTCTAGTTGCAAATTCTGAGTTTGTTAATAAATGATGTATTATGGCATTCATTTGATAATGTTATATACAATATCTAAAAAACATGCGCTGTAATGAATATAACCTATTGAAAATAATAAGGTGTACCCAAAGCATACTTTTTTTTGGGGGGGGGGGGGACACAGCAGAGTAGCAGAATTATTTACCCTCTTGATTTGCTCTTGTAACCACTAGTGACTAGAACTGAAATTTAGGGAAGATACAAAAGTTTGAGAATTGGAATTGAAAGAAAGAGGAAGTAGTTGTGGTAACAAATGTGCTGACTGGATGCATTTCCTTTTGCTTTCTGTTGTTCCTAGGGTAGGAAGTGAGGGGAAATCTCTGCAATGGGAGATTAAAAATAAAATTATAGGATTTAAACCTTTCCTACTTTATCCAAAACTGAAAATGAAAAATGGTGGGTTTAAATATACAGTAATAAAAATAATTCACAAAAACAATTCAGGGATCCGTCTTAGGTCAACATCCAAGGCAACATCCAGTTTTACTGTATTCTAGTTCCTTTAATATATAATATTTATTTTAAATAAAATAATAAATAAAGTGCTGAATAAAATGTATATCAATTTTTGCTTCTATTTGCTGATCAAGTTGTTTTCACCAAGCTTACCAGATGTAAAAATAACATCTGCCTGTAAAGGTTAGAGAAAGGTTAATTCATTGATCTTAAACACTTGAAGTACCCAGTAATTGCTAGTGTTTCAGTATGATTCATAGCTATGCCACATTTCTTGAAATGAAAATGTCAACAACAAAACAAATCTTAGAGTCAAAATTATGAATACAGAAATAAATATAAAATCTTGAATTGGAAAAAAACCTTTCCAAGCTGAAAACATTTAGATACTAACAGATTGATGTTTCCTCTAGTTAAGAAAATGAAGCCTTGAGATGCAAAAAGGGAGCACCGCCTACTTGCTGATTACTTCCATAATGTATCTAGACGTTGCACCAGTCCATTCCATGTTCTTTTGTCTGTAATAAGACTTCTGATGTGACATGAAGAGGAATTTTCCAACACACCTACTGCTTGCTCTTACAAAAAACTTTAACAAAAATGCCACTACAAAGAAATTGCTCCCCACCACCAATTATATTCAAACCGGATTTGAAAGTTTGAATGTAATTGCTTATAGAAGAAGCAGATGAAAGAGAGAAAGCTAGATAGCACATGCTTCAAAAAGTACACTATCAGTGGCTCTGTGTGGTGGTCTCTGCATACTCACTACACTGGGAACCATTATGATTGTTTCCTGGTCCTGTGATCACTACGAGAGACAATTATAGTGATTACATGGGTTTCTTAGAAAAAAAAAAAAAAAAACATCAAACCTAGCTGTCATTGTGCAAATTGTGATGCGAAATGTGAAGAGAAAATACAAGTACATTCATTAAAAAAAAAAGTTAAAAAATTTAAGAATTGAATGCATTTAATAAAAAAAATGTTTTTGTCAGATTATATAAAAACAGTAGCCACTCTTTTTCTCATTCAAATGTTTTATTGAAGGATAAAACAACAAAGAGTACAAGGGTACAGAGGTATTCACAAAATCAAACAGGTACAAAGAAGGCATATTTTGTCATATAGCGCACAGTTAACAATATCCAAGGAAGCAATTCCGATCAGGAGAAATGTATGCAGTACAGCAGTAACTTATATCCTATCCATCAAGGTCAACTCTGGGAATCAGCCAGAAGCAGGTAGCTAAAAGTATAAGCAATAGAGCGCTTAGAGAAAGCCAATGGGCAGTCAAATAGAGAGAAGCCCCATAGGGATTGGGGCAGGGATATCCATAAACTAGGACCTAGAATAGAAGGGAACACATGAAGGCACTGTGGGGTAAGAGCTGTGGAAAAACTCTGGCACAATATACAGTATTTCACAAAAGTGAGTACACCCCTCACATTTTTGTAAATATTTTATTATATATTTTCATGTGACAACACTGAAGAAATTACACTTTGTTGCAATGTAAAGTAGTGAGTATACAGCTTGTATAAGTGTAAATTTGCTGTCCACTCTAATTGCTAAACACACAGCCATTAATGTCTAAACCACTGGCAACAAAAATGAGTACATCCCTAGGTGAAAATGTCCAAATTGGGGCCAATTAGCCATTTTCCCTCCCAGTGTAATGTAACTCATTAGTGCTACAAGGCCTCAGGTGTGAAAGGGGAGCAGATGTGTTAAATTTGGTATTATCGCTCTCACTCTCTCATACTGGTCACTGGAAGTTCAACATGGCACCTCGTGGCAAATAACTCTCTGAGGATCGGAAGAAAAGAATTGTTGCTCTGCATAAAGATGGCCCAGGCTATAAGAAGATTGCCAGGACCCTAAAACTGAGCTGCAGAACGGTGCCTAAGACCATACAGAGGTTTAACAGGACAGGTTCCTCTCAGAACAGGCCTCGCCATGGTTGACCAAAGAATTTGAGTGCATGTGCTCAGCATCATATCCAGAGGTTGTTTTGGGACATAGACATATGAGTGCTGCCAGCATTGCTGAAGACGTTGAAGGGGTGGGGGGGTCAGCCTGTCAGCGCTCAGACCATACGCCGCACACTGCATCAAATTGGTCTGCATGGCTGTCATCCCAGAAGGAAGCCTTTTCTAAAAATGATGCACAAGAAAGCCCGCAAACAGATTGCTGAAGATAAGCAGACTAAGGACATGGATTACTGGAACCGTGTCCTGTGGCCTGATGAGACCAAGATAAACTTATTTGGTTCAGAGGGTGTCAAGCGTGTGTGGCGGCAACCAGGTGAGCAGTACAAAGACAAGTGTGTCTTGCCTACAGTCAAGCATGGTGGTGGGAGTGTCATGGTCTGGAGCTGCATGAGTGTTTCCAGCACTGAGGAGCTACAGTTCATTGAGGGAATCATGAATGCCAACATGTGCTGTGACATACTGAAGCAGAGCATGATCCCCTCCTTTCAGAGACTAGGCAGCAGGGCAGTATTCCAACATGATAACGACCCCAAACACACCTCCAAGATGACCACTGCCTTGCTAAAGAAGCTGATGGTAAAGTTGAATGACTGGCCAAGCATGTCTCCCGAGCTAAACCCTATTGCACATCTGTGGGGCATCCTCAAATGGAAGGTGGAGAAGTGTAAGGTCTCTAACATCCACCAGCTCCGTGATATTGTCATAGAGGTGTGGAAGAGGACTCCAGTGGCAACCTGTGAAGCTCTGGTGACCCCCATGTCCAAGAGGGTTAAGGTAGTGCTGGAAAATAATGGTGACCACACAAAATATTGACACTTTAGGCCCAATTTGGACATTTTCACTTAGGGGTGTACTCCTTTTATGTTGCCAGTGGTTTAGACATGAATGGCTGTGTGTTATTTGAGGGGACCGCAAATTTACACTGTTATACAAGCTGTACACTCACTACTTTACATTGTAGCAAAGTGTCATTTCTTCAGTGTTGTCACATGAAAAGATATAATAAAATATTAACAAAAATGTGAGGGGTGTACTCACTTTTGTGAGATACTATATCAGCATATCGTGACAGGTGAGTAGTAGATTAAATGTCAATAAAATGAGTAAGAAGGATGAAGAAGTAAAAAAAGAAAAGGCAAGAAGGGAAGAAAGAGGTAAGAAAAGAGTGGGAAAGGGAAAATACAAAGGAAAGAAGGGGAGAAAGGGCCCCAGGGGGTAGAATGAACTTGAAAACTCTAAACTGGATTCCAGATGTGTGTGGCACAAATATTAGGGAAGCAATAACCTTTCATCCAAATCAGAGGGCAAATAGTGCGTTACCCAAGGATTCCAAAGTTTCTCATACTTACTCACCCTATCCAAAGGGATTGCTTCTACTTTTGCATGTATCATGGCCTGTTTCACTCTGTATTTGGCTGCGGGTACACTAAGGTGGAGTGATCTCCAGGCCCTCGCAATGGTCTGTTTAGATGCGGTAGTAATCTGTAGCAGCAATTTTAACAGGTGAAAGGTCAGGTCTAGTGGTTTCTTATTAAGCAGAGCAATGGCTGGATCCATGTCTAGAAGAGTATCAAATAAAGTGATAAGTATACTAAAGATCTCTGACTAAAAGACTCTAACAAACGAGCAGTCCCACCAGATATGGTGGTGGATACCTAGGTCAATACAGCTGTGGAAACAGGCGAGAAAGAATTTAGCAATCCGGGCAGGGACCAGATACCATTTTATAAGGATATGAATTATATATACAGTCAGGTCCATAAATATTGGGACATAGACACAATTCTAATCTTTTTGGCTCTATACACACTACAATGGATTTGAAATGAAACGATCAAGATGTGCTTTAACTTCAGACTTTCAGCTTTAATATGAGGGTATTTACATCCAAATCAGGTGAACGGTGTAGGAATTACAACAGATTGTATACGTGCCTCCCACTTTTTAAGGGACCAAAAGTAATAGGACAGATTAACAATCATCCATCAAACTTTCACTTTTTAATACTTGGATGCAAATCCTTTGCAGTCAATTACAGCCTGAAGTCTGGAACACATAGACATCACCAGACGTTGGGTTTCATCCCTGATGATGCTCTGCCAGGCCTCTACTGCAGCTGTCTTCAGTTCCTGCTTGTTCTTGGGGCATTTTCCCTTCAGTTTTGTCTTCAGCAAGTGAAATGCATGCTCAATTGGATTCAGGTTAGGTGATTGACTTGGCCATTGCATAACATTAGACTTCTTTCCCTTAAAAAACTCTTTGGTTGCTTTTGCAGTATGCTTCGGGTCATTGTCCATCTGCACTGTGAAGCGCCGTCCAATGGGTTCTGAAGCATTTTGCTGAATATGAGCAGATAATATTGCCCGAAACACTTCAGAATTCATCCTGCTGCTTTTGTCAGCAGTCACATTATCAATAAATACAAGAGAACCAGTTCCATTGGCAGCCATACATGTCCACACCATGACACTACCACCACCATGCTTCACTGATGAGGTGGTATGCTTTCGATCATGAGTAGTTCCTTTCCTTCTCCATACTCTTCTCTTCCCATCACTCTGGTACAAGTTGATCTTGGTCTCATCTGTCCATAGGATGTTGTTCCAGAACTGTGAAGGCTTTTTTAGATGTTGTTTGGCAAACTCTAATCTGGCCTTCCTGCTTTTGAGGCTCACCAATGGTTTACATCTTGTGGTGAACCCTCTGTATTCACTCTGGTGAAGTCTTCTCTTGATTGTTGACTTTGACACACATACACCTACCTCCTGGAGAGTGTTCTTGATCTGGCCAACTGTTGTAAAGGGTGTTTTCTTCACCAGGGAAAGAATTCTTTGGTCATCCACCACAGTTGTTTTTCATGGTCCTCCGGGTCTTTTGGTGTTGCTGAGCTCACCGGAGGGTTCTTTCTTTTTAAGGATGTTCCAAACAGTTGATTTGGCCACACCTAATGTTTTTGCTATCTCTCTGATGGGTTTGTTTTGTTTTTTTCAGCCTAATGATAGCTTGCTTCACTGATAGTGACAGCTCTTTGGATCTCATATTGAGAGTTGAAAGCAACAGATTCCAAATGTAAATAGCACACTTGAAATGAACTCTGGATCTTTTATCTGCTCCTTGTAAATGGGATAATGAGGGAATAACACACACCTGGCCATGGAACAGCTGAGCAGCCAATTGTCCTATTAGATACTAGAAGAACTATGAAGTGGACTTTATAGGCACAGAGGTAGACTTTCTAAAAATGATAAGGTTGATTTATTAAGTACAAAATTCATATAATACAAACAACAAGTACAGGTAAAGACATATAAAATTCTGTAAGATTAATATTGTATATCCCACACAAAACCTTAGACTTATTTCATACAATACGTAGAACTGGTAGTATGACCAACAGTATGGAAATTGAAATTCCCATAGTGGTAATTCTGTTGAAAGTGTAAGTAAGCAGACTTGTGGGTCAGGTTGTGAGTCCAGGTATACATGATCTTTTAATTGCTCGACATGTTGTTAGGAGTACACTTCTTCAGAAGCATATGAAATTCATGCGATAATCTGACGCAAGATAGTAGATGTCAGGGATAGCTAACAAGCACGGTTTACTGGGTCTATCCAGAGACCGCAGGTTATATAGCAACAAGATACTGGCTGGTAGGAGATACTAGTTGGTAGCCTAGTATAAGTATAGTTTGGTGGTCTGCTTGTGCAGCATACGGGCAAAACAGAAACCCGCACCTTGGGGAGGTAAAACCTCTATAATAGACCAGACTGTGAACGCCTTGTGTGCAGCTTGATAGCTCATCAGCGTCTGCCGTAAGATGCATGGAAGATCATGTATACCTGGACTCACAACCTGACCCACAAGTCTGCTTACTTACACCTTCAACAGAATTACCACTACGGGAATTTCAATTTCCATACTGTTGGTCATATCACCAGTTCTACGTATTGTATGAAATAAAGCTAAGGTTTTGTGCGGGATATACAATATTAATCTTACAGAATTTTATATGTCTTTACCTGTACTTGTTGTTTATATTATATGAATTTTGTACTTAATAAATCAACCTTATCATTTTTAGAAAGTCTACCTCTGTGCCTATAAAGTCCACTTCATAGTTCTTCTAGTATCTATATGCCCTTGTAGGACGTTGGCACACCGTTACCTGTGTACCCACAGTGTCACCCTGTGGCAATACATATCCATTTGGAAATATTTTGTCCCATTACTTTTGGGCCCTTAAAAAGTGGGAGGCACATATACAAACTGCTGTAATTCCTACACCGTTCACCTGATTTGGATGTAAATACCCTCAAATTAAAGTTGAAAGTCTGCAGTTAAAGCACATCTTGTTTGTTTAATTTCAAATCCATTGTGGTGGTGTATAGAGCCAAAAAGATTAGAATTGTGTCGATGTCCCAATATTTATGGACCTGACTGTATATATATATATATATATATATATATATTTACTATTTATAGTTTGATTCCATAGCAACTGTGTTTTAAGAAGAGGATTTAGTGGCGGACCAATCTGCAGCCTCTAAATGAAGTCCAAGATCCCTCTCCCATTTAGTAGTGTAGGTAAGAAAGACAGAACATGATGGAACAAAAAATTAAGTATATAGTGTGAAAATAAGGCCCCACGCATGTGGGTCTTTTTGCAGGTTCTTTCAAAAGCAGACATGGAGGGGAGGGAGGAGTCCGTAAGTAAATAAGGAGTGAGGAGATACTTAAACTGTAACTAAAGTGCTCCGAACCTGGTATGCCATATGTCTCACAGAGGGCTGGGAATGATTTGAAGGTATCAGGGGTCATAAACTTGTGAGCATGAAAGAGGTTAACAGATAACCATATCCAAAACTAGGAGGGTAAGGTCCAGGCCGGGTAAAAGGCTGGGTTGTGCAAAAAGTACACTAGTGGGTTATGGGGGGAGGGGGGGATTGTAGGTCATAATGGAGTTTGAGCCTATCCCAAAGAGATAGAGAGTGATGATAGAGTGTGATGGGTTTTAGAAATAGTCTGATGTTCATAAGGGTGAAGCCACAGTAGGTTAGCCACTATTAGGGGTCACAGTCGACAGACTCCAGGGCCACTCAGTGGTACTTCTGTCGTTGCATGGTATTTAGGTAGTTGTGCTAAATGTGCCGCTTGGCTGTGGCAATATGAAAAATGGTAGGTAAACAAGACGGTTCACTCTACACCAATAGTGGTTACCTACAGAAACTGAGCGGCATAGACCAGTATATAGATATAAAAATTATAAATTTATTAGTACATCTAAAACAGACAATGCAATTACAAAAATACTGTAATAAAAAGGACAACATCCATCACCATCACCAAAAGACAACATTGTCTACCCACATTTTATCTAATAGACATCAAAAGCAACCACACCAGATGGAGGGGTCAGCTGAGGTGCAGATAATATCTGCCCCACTGGTTCACCCATTCCACCCTATATAGTGTGCCTCCCTCAGTAGCCGCTTTACGGCAATAACAAGTTAGCTAGTATTATTAGCAATATGTATGGGTGCACCACAAGAATTTTCCCTATGCTGTGTGGAGATTGCATTCAGTAAAGTCCACATGTGTGGATCCACATAATAGATATATAATGACAATTCATTTGTGGTGTTACCTGTGAGAAATAGTAGCAGGAGCGGGAGCATGCAGGTATCAGGGTACTGATGTAAACAATGCAGGTGCAATATCACCATTGGAAGTGGATAATTATGTAATAGAGAACAGTCATTTGTCAATGCATTGGCTTAAATGAGTATTTAGTCATCGATTGTTGATATTGTCACTCAGACTCCACACAATTGTATTGTGATGTTCAGTGACCGTTTCAATTCAGCAGAAGTATGGTATTGTGTATCACTCAACGTAACGTTGCAATTCACTTGAAATGATTGTGTCATTTTTTTTTCTGTACTACAAATAGTCATTACTTCCATGAAACTAGTCACGTTATCAGTTATAGATTGATGATATTCTATCTTGGCTAATCAATGACAGGTACAGCATAGCAGACACTGGAGAGGCAAGGTTGAATTTAGAAAGAAACAGAGTGGCAAGCTGCTATAGATAGATCTCTGTTGGTATATTTATAGATACAGTATGTTATCTACCACACACGAGAAGGATTACTCTCAGCCTCTCCAAACTTTAATAAGGCGTTAGCCGTGGGTGTTTGTTGAGCATAGCAGTGTACTTTCATGTGCTTGATTGTTATGCGTTGCTCACCCACACTATGCTGTCAGCTGTGCTATCCATCCGCTGCATATGAATGGGATCTGAGTGGAGCAGTCCATCCATCATAACATCACGTAAAATGCCTTTCCATATTGTGAGAAGATCTCGGTGTAATCACTTATTAGTTACTCTTGCCGCCCAGCTATTTGACGTTTGCCTCATGTTCAGCGTGCATGCCAACCGCTCAGGAGTTAGCTAGCTGAGCCTCTGTTGGTAGGCGTGGTGGCAGATGACTTAACAACTGTCATGATGTCAACATGTTTTGCCAATCAGCTTGCGACTTCACAGCCAGGTGTCCAATGCGCATGCGCGAGCCGTGATGCATTGTGAATGGTCCCGCAGTCTTTCAGGACCTGTCATGTGCCCCAGAAGACTGCAGGGAGGGAGGTGGGAGGAGAATCTTCTAATCACCTAGGAAGTTGGAGCAGAAGTGGGAGCGGGTATCTGTCAGAATCATACACCCACTCCACTACCCCTCCTCCTCAAAAGGACTATTTCACAAACGGGTGGGGGAGGGGGGCTTAAAGGAAAACTTCCCTTTTCGAGTGGAGCTCCACTTTAATGACTTCTATTCATTAAAGAGTTGAAGTGGTTTACTTCTAATATGAAAAATGTACAAAGCATATCCTTCTATAGTGTATAGAAGCCTCAATCAAAAGCACAGAGTGTCATTTCTTACTGCTGGCTCTTCCCTCTGCTATCCGCAAGAGTCACCGATAATAGTCCATGCCAACTCCACAGCATCTGTGGTGATGACCAACCCCCCCCCCCCCCCTCCCCAGCATACAGCAGCTGACTGACAAGCTCAATTGTGTATACTGTATTTCTCTATAATTCTGTGTAGAAGGAGGTGTATCGATTCCTTCCACTCAGGTTTTAAATTTCTGAAGTCTCACTACAGTAATTTGTGCACTTTTTAGCCTCATAGTCAAAGCTATACTCAATGTGTGTGCGTCTTTATTTTTACAAAGAGATAAAAATATATAGCAAGGTCACAAAAAATTGGGACAAAGCATTTCAGCTCCAAAGACAGTGGTGCAAATCTTTGCCACACCTCAGAACAAATTGACACTAAAAGTGAACATTCATATAAATTAGATATACTGTACAATGCCTGCAAATGAAGACAACAGACTAGTTTCCATGTTACAAACACCACCTGAAGAAATAGTCAAGAAGTTTACAGATTTTCGGTAGATGACCTTTTGTTCTCTGTTGGTGGTGCTGTGCTAAAACAGTTCTTTGAGTATGGAAATGTTGAAGACCAAGTTAGGTTTTTTGCTGTCCATGTCCTCTCAATTTTTTCTGGTGACCCCATAGGGGAGATATACTAAATTTGGTGCACACAGAATCTGGTGCAAGTCTGCATAGTAACTAATCAGCTTCTAGGTTTTATTGGCAAAGCTTAATTGAACAAGCTGATTAGTTACTATGCACAGCTGCACCACATTCTGAATTCACCAATGCTTCCAGTGTTATTAAATACCCCTCCCCCATGTTACTAGATTAGAACAAAAAGTAATGGAAAATCCCAAATTTTACTGATGTCACCAGAACAGGTAAGGAAGTCCCTCAAAAGAACACCTGTCCCATTGACAGCTGTCTAATAGGGGTTTTCCTATCATTTGTGACTGCTTTACTTTAACTTCCTGTGGTGTCTCTGGGACAGGAAGCAGATGCATTACTCCATTCAAAAGGAATGTCTAAAGCAAGGAAATAACATTTTAGACATAATACCTAGCATGTTGAATGCGGTAAGTGTGCTATGAGCTCAAAAAAGTGAAGTTTTGCTTTGTTTCAGGGAACATCCAAAAATTTTAAAGGATAAGTTTGCCTTTACATAAAAAATAATAAATGCACATAATTTCGCAGGTTAAAAAAAATTGCATTTATTATTTTTTAAAACAGAGCCTTCAAAGTATTGCATCCATGGTCAGAAGATTGTGGGTGCAATGTTGGGCTCCTGCACACACTGTCTACAGCTTTTCAGAACTGTAGACAGTGTGAATGAACTATGGGCATGTTGATCATTGCACCCGCAGTTCATTGAAACTACAAGTCCACCTGCTGCAATGGAGGATGGGACAAATACCTGTGAATGAATGACGTGGCTGTGAACCCCACACAAACACGCTATTTTCAAAATCTGGGTGTGGGGAAAAGAACCCCTTCCCACTGTCACACTGAGTGGGGGAAGTGAGGGAGTGAGCGGCAGAACAAGAACATGCTACATGTTACACCCTATTTACGGGTGTAACATGTTATATGTGCTAAAAGGTGAACCTATCCTTTAATTGTACGTAAGCAGGACCCTTAAAAATCTGCCCTTTATCTTAATTTCCTCTTGAAAAATAGCAATGCACTTCCTTAAATGTTAGTGTGCCTAAGCACCTGGCCCTATTTTCTTCTTGAAGGTTTCTTCAAGAAGAAAATAGGGATATCAGCAATCTGTGAGTGGCCAGCTGTCACTCAGAGATTGCTAATATCCCTATTTTCTTCTTGTCACAGATTGCTATTGTCAGAACTGGAAAAGAGAAATAGAAAAAAGAGCACAAGAGGGGCGTGGCTTGGCGCGTAACAGCGATGGACGCTTGATACAAGAGCTCCGGCATTCAGGCAGCCTTAGCCCGTCACTTAACGCCCAAAGCACCTGATAATGAACAGAAGGAACACCGGGACACCCCGTACGAGATCCCACCGCTCAATGGCAGCTTACAAGGGGAGGAACATTGAGAATTTGTTCCGAAATCCTCTGGTAACACGAGAAGGCCTGCTGGGAGCCAAGATGGCGACACCGCATGTGACGGAGGATGATTACAGCGAGGATTCTCAATCTGCAGCTGAAGAGAACGGTAGGAGTACTCCTCACCCAGACCTCCCTCTAACATATGCTGGAATGTCAGGCTTTGCAGCCGACATTAAAGCCACCTTCTCGGCAGCAATAACGGACCTAAAATCCAGCATGCTGATTCTCACTGACAAGATGGCCACTGTAGGAAATGCAGGGAAATGCAGGGACAAGGTGATACACCACCTGGAAAGAGTTACCCACACACAGTCCCAACATCTCATTGAGATTAATAAACACCTCGAGGACTTAGATAACAGGGGGAGAAGAAATAATATTAGGGTCAGAGGAATCCCAGAGACTGTGGAGGCTGACCAAATTACCCCAGCTTTGCAGAGGGATTTTAACAGCTTGTTAGAGAGACCAGAGGAGACAGACATAGAATTCGTGAGAGCACACAGAGCACTCAGAGCAAGAGGACCTGACAACATGCCGCCACGAGATATCATATGCTGCTTACAGAACTTTTCCCTAAAAGAGGACATTATGCGCAAAGCACGCAGAAATGATCAGATCGTATTCAATGGAGAGACTATCAGGCTCTTTCATGATCTCTCACAGATCACTCTAAAGAACCGTAGAGCTCTTAGACCATTATTGGACAAACTAAGAGAAAAAGACCTTCGCTATACGTGGCGATTCCCGTTTGCACTTCTGGTAAACCATAACGGGAAACAGCACACATTGCGCTCACCAGAAGACCTTCCGGATTTTTGTCAGGCACTTAAATTGGAACAAGTGGACTTACCAGAGTGGTATCAAGAATTTATGCTGCCCCCATTGGAAAGATCCCCCTTTTCATCTCCAGAAAAATGTCTCCCTAAGAAGATGAAACCATCGCGCCCAGGCGAATCTCAAGCAGGAACTCCAAATAACAGACCCCACTCCTCCAGAGGGTTTGAAGAGGCTTGAAGACACTTCCTGAGACTAACACTATTCATGGATGGTCATAAGTAGATTTAACTTGCCTGAAACAAGGCCTTACCTGCCAACTCCACAGGTTTATGCTGCAAGAACCCACAGACACTCCGGCTGGAACTGTCTTAACAAATGGGATCACACTTTTCTCACAGGAATAGAGTTTAAAGAATCAGGCCCTACTGACCACATTTTTCAGATGGAGATAATACTCATGGGGACTAATACCCATTTTTCCCACACTGGCCTTCGCCAACATATAGGTTATGCTTCCTATTCTTGATGACTGTTACAGATGCAAGGTTATTAGTGGGAACAAGTGGTCTTCTGATTACAGTTGCTTAATATACATATTAGTATATATGGCCCAAAGAGATGTCGATGACAAAAAAAAAAAAAGGGAATCAACATAATATTTTAGGTCTCTCTTTGTAATAATCTTTAGATGGAAGACAATAAGATGATACCCCTGCGTGGAAGGGGGCCTTGGAGTCTCCATTGAGAGCAGAGACATTCCTATGTACATTGCCATGTAGCTCATCAACATCTCTTAACAAGATGGGTAAATTGTTAAATGTTAGGGGTTTTAGACAGTTCCTTCATTGTTGCACCTTAGGTGTATAGTTGACCAATATTGTTTATATTCTGCTTTTAATGGCTACTGCCGGTTTTTGCTTATCAATCGGGTGTTACATATTAGATTTAGCTACCTGGACTAACCTGAGCGATTAGGCAGCTGCCCACCACGCTCCAACAAAGTGCTCCTTGACAGGAGAGGACCTCCCTGGCTGGGAGCACTAATATATTTACCTTGGACACATTGGGTGTCCAAGGAGATTACAATATTTCTTACTTACTCTACTTCTTCCTTTTTCTCCCTTATACTTCTATATCTATATTTCCTCTACAGGTTTTATTAAGTTTAAGACTGTGTACATTACACGACAAAGTGCATAAAGGAAACTTAAGCTTACTTTCCAGATACTGACTCGTCAGCCCTCTCTGAGGCCTCAATATGGCTTACTCATCATTGGGATATGAGCCCACAGTGATTTCCCACAACACGAAGGGTTTGAATATCCCTGAAAAGCGCAAAACCCTCCTTAAAGAACTCAAAAAAGGTAAACCTCGTTTTGTATTTTTACAGGAAACTCATTTCAAAACTCAACAAATCCCCAAGCTAACAGTAGAAGAGAAAGTCCGGACAGCTGCACACCAGCAAAATATAATCCAACGAAATTCCTTTATTGTAAAATCAGGATCAAATCATATACAAGACACCATGGATAGAATGTACAGGCAATCAGCTAACACGTTTTACGCTCTTGCGGAGCGCTTACTCATAGCAATCCCCAAGCTAACTGACTGACTTTCACACAGGCATACCACGCAACAAATGACTTAGCAAAAGCCAAGGGAGTGTCCATACTTATTAGTAGGGACGCCTCCTTTGAATTATCAGACAAACTCATTGACCCAGAGGTTAGGTTTATATTTTTGAAAGGGAAATGTTGCGGCACACCTATTACGTTGGCAAACGTTTATTTTCCCAACACAGCGCACCTGACCTTTTGTCGTAGAATTCTTGAAAAACTCAAAGACTTTAGCTCAGGATGTCTTATATTAGGAGGCGACTTTAATGTCCCACTAAATCCTCTTACTGATACATCCACAGGCAAAACCTATATCAAGTAAAAAATACTTAAACAAATAAAAACACTACTGTACTCACTACAACTAGTAGACTCTTGGAGATTTATTTATCCCGAGGGCAAGGACTACACCTTCTACTCTATTCCTCATGACAGATACTCGAGAATAGACGACATCTTTATCTCACAAAGAGATTTAGAAATGGTCTCGGGTGCCAAAATAGGGATCCAGACCTTTTCAGATCATGCTCCCATTTCTTTATCGCTAAAAATATCAGAATCACAACCAAAAACGAATACTTGGAGATTAAACTCTGCACTGCTGACAGACCCAATCTTATTACCTCAAATAGCCAAGTCATTGACGGAATACTTCGAAACTAACACCACATCAGACCTCAACCCCCTATAAATCTGGGAAGCCCATAAATGCACAATCAGGGGAGAATTTATCAGAATTGGTTCTCAACGCAAAAAAGAAAGAGAAAAAAAAATTAAAATCCTGACCGAGAAAATTCATGTCCTGGAATCATAAACAAACCCTGACAGAACACTCTGCAATTAAACTCCTAGAAAATAGAAAGGCACTCCAACAGATATTTGACATAAGGGCTAAAAGATTTTTATTCTTCCAAAAAAAAAATTTACTATGAACACGGTAATAAAAAAGGAAGTCTGTTAGCGAGAGCTGTGAAAGATGCGAAAACACAACAGGACATTTCGGGCATACGAACAAAAGAAGGAAAACTAGACATCACCACCAAAAACATTGCACAACACTTTCATGATTATTACACGGCCTTATACAACTTACCTAACCCACAGAAACCCAGCACAATTCGAGGTACAAGGATACAAGCTATACAACAATACCTGAAGGAATCAAAGCTACCCACTCTGTCCACTGATGATATATCTCAGCTAGAAAGTCCCATAGAAGCTTCTGAACTACAACAAGCAATAAAACACCTTAAGACAGGGAAAAGTCCGGGACCAGATGGTTTCACAGCAATCTATTACAAAACATTTCAGGATACTCTGCTTAGGCCGCTTCTACGGGCTTTGAACTACATGTCAGAACCCAGGGAGGTCCCATCAAATTTCCTTACGGCACACATAACGATTCTTCCCAAGCCAAATAAGGACCTGACAGAATGTGCTAGCTACAGGCCAATATCATTGTTGAATCTGGATGTGAAATTGATTTTAAAAATAATAGCTAACAGACTGAAACCTCTGCTTCACAACCTGATAGGAAGTGAGCAAGCAGGATTTATGCCAGGAAGAGAAACCAGAGACAACGTTATTAAAACACTTAATCTAATGCATGCTACTCGGATGCGGAAAATCTAAGGCCTTCTCCTATCTACGGACGCGGAGAAGGCCTTTGACCGCGTGGCCTGGGATTTTATGTTAGAAACTTGCAGGTACATTGGCTTGGGAAATCATATGATGTCTTGGATCTCCATGCTATATAAAAATCCCACTGCGCAACTTAAGATCAATGGCTCTCTTTCAAACACAGTGAAAATCAATAACGGTACGAGACAGGGCTGCCCTCTCTCGCCTCTTTTGTTCATACTAACACTAGAACCATTTATCAGACGAATTGTAGAAGAAAGGGCAATACAGGGGTTTGAGCTTGGAGGAAAGGAGTTCAAGGTGGCGGCCTACGCGGATGACCTGTTATTCTTCATAACGAACCCCTACATTTCACTTCCCTCCTTAATGAAAGAATTCTCTATTTTTGGATACTTATCAAATCTTAAAATTAATTATACTAAGTCAGAGGTCTTAAACGTTTCGATTTAGGGATTTGGCTGACACCCACATTTTCTCAAATTTATGACTACAATTTCGCTCCCCTACTGAAAACAGTATGCTCAGACCTCCAAAGTTGGCACCCAAAAGGCATCTCCTGGTTTGGAAGGGTAGCCATATGTAAAATGACTATCCTGCCAAGAGTACTGTATTTATTTAGAAATTTACCAATAAAAATTACACAGAGTTTCTTTAAAATACTTCACTCAACTCAAATGAAGTTCATTTGGGCCCACAAAAAACCCAGAGTAAGATTCACGCTGCTTACTCGATCCAAAGACAAAGGGGGGATGGGCATCCCTGACTTTCGCACCTACTATCTCTCCTCCCATGTAACTAGGATAATAGACTGGCATTGTCACTATAAAATAAAAGACTGGATGGAACTAGAAGAAGTATTGAGCCTTACACCGATCAGATACTCACCATGGATCCCATTGAAGAGTCTCCCAACTGACATGAGAACACACCCCCTAGTGGGCACCACTCTAGCAATATTTAATAAATTAACGAAACTTACAAACTTCTCGTCACATCTGAGCCCACTCACTACTTTACAGAATAACCCTGACTTTTTTCCGGGAATGGAAAACTGATCACTACGATCTATAGATACAAACAGACCACTATTAGCCACGCATTGCTTTCACAATCTGGAGTTCAGAGACTTTACAGACATTAAAACCACAAACAAACTTCCAGATTTACCGCTATGGACTTATTTTCAATGCCGTAGCTACCTTAACAAAACATCGAGAAAACATAACTTCAACAGACCGTTAACGGAACTAGAG
Organism: Aquarana catesbeiana; assembly: GCF_042186555.1. NCBI lineage: Eukaryota > Metazoa > Chordata > Amphibia > Anura > Ranidae > Aquarana > Aquarana catesbeiana. Next base: position 357,787,001 of record NC_133328.1, on the reverse strand, counting down.
TCAGTTTGTCAGACGGAGGAACCTATCCCTAAAGTGACCTCACTAGCATACCGTTGGCTTCAAGAAGGGGGTGACAAGGGCGAGGAGGATCTCAGAGAGAGCTGGTCAAAAGCACTAGGTACCCCATTGTCAGCCTCACAGTGGAGGAAGGCATGCATTTTTGCTCATAAGTGCTCCCTGAGCACAAGAACTCAGGAAACAGCATACAAATTACTCACTCAATGGTACGCCACGCCAGTAAAGTTACATTCCTGGTTTCCTGACCATTCAGACACCTGTTGGCGATGTAATGATGAAAAAGGCTCCTTGGTACACATATGGTCGCAATGTCCTGTATTGAGCCCTTTCTGGGCAGAGGTCAGGGAAAAAATATTCCTGATCACAGAAACCAAATTGAAGCTAGATGCGATGGGCTGTCTCCTGCATGTCACAGAATTTCCCATTAAGAGGTACAAGCATTCGCTCTCCAAACACCTTTTAAACGCCGCCAAAGCTCTAATCCCACTCTATTGGAAGTCTACAAAAATCCCAACTATTCGGGAATGGTATATATATGGTAAATATCAGAGTTCTGTGAGATGGAGGAGACTGTTGCCCAAGCAGGAGAAAATGTGGAACGCTTTCATAAAACGTGGTCACCATGGCTCATATACAAGTATTCTCAGGCATTTCTTGATGTAATGAACTAGGCTGATGATGTATTTATGACTACATTCATATGATCCACATTGAAGATTAATAACATTAAGTACCTGTACGTAACAAATTCAAGTTGATAACCCTGGATATGAAAAAACATTCACATTCAACTTAACGAATAGAGTTCCCATTTAACCGCAGTGGAAAGTATGTACACTACTGTTCTTTTCCTTTCTATCTATTTTCAAACTCTTTATTCTTTCTAGAAAACAAACTTAGGATGTGCAACTGTTCAATAATGACAAATACATTGATAAATCTAGAAGTTGAAAGATTACCAATCGTTTAAATTACTACACACAACATCATTAGAGTTATATAATTTTTCTTATGTATCATCCAAACTGTTTTTCACTGCGTCTCCACAGATGTATTCCTTTATTATATATCAATAAACTTTGATGTCAAAAAAAAGAAAAAAGAGCACAAACTACATTTTATTATTGAGAAAATTTTTTAAAAGGAGCTGGTCGTGGAACTCTGTGTTTGTGGAGAAATAGCCTGGAGACTGCAGTGACCATCGGTGTGAGATACACCCAAGGAGGAGGAAAAGGACATCTGTTGATCTGTTGATGCACGACTAGACCCATTTGGGCTCTTCCCTTGAGGTGAGAGGCGAGCACACACAGGGTGTGAATTGGAGAAGGATTCCTACTAGTCATTATATTATCTGCATTAGAACTTTTTCCTTTCTTTGATGCACTTACCCTTATAGAGACTATTTGCTTAGCATCCGAAGTTACATCAGTCATCTCTGTGAACTATTTTTTGATGTCATTATTATTGCATCATTTTGCACATTGAGAATTTGTATTGTTACAAGCACTTTATTATTAGCACTTTATATTGTAATAATATTAGCACGTTATACTGTACAATTGGTTCAGAGTTACCTGGGAACAGTATTAGCACTTTATTATCAGCTATTCCAATTTAGTATTTCTGAAGAGATATTAAGCGCTGCTTCATCACATATCACTCAAAATTAGTTTGGCCGTAATAATAAGGCCTCTTGCACTCTGCCTAATTTGGAGCACACAAATAACATTTGAACACATTTTAGGGGTTGTTTAGAGTAAGCCCCAAAATGTAGCTAACAAAAAACAATGTTAGGTTACCAGCCTAGGTGTGTATGGGCCCAGGATAGCATGCTGGGGAGGTTATTGTAGGGAAATATGCATGTGGGCCAAAAAAGGAGCTGGAAAACCCTACAGCATGCATGAGGACAAAGAGAACATTCATAGCATATTACAATATTGATAGGTATGTAATCAAAACATTAAATAAAAACAACAGCAAACAGAAATACATTGAATGTGATCTTAAAGAAAAAAACCTACCATAATATAGTCCTTCTGCAGCACTTGAATGATGGTCAAGCAGGTCTCTGCAATAATGACTCCCAGAGCCTGGGAGGAGATCCCAGTAGTAAATTTCAGATCCTGGAGGCTTCTCCCCGTCGCCAAGTACCGCAAGGTGGCTATAAGCCTTTGATCAGGAGAGATGGAAAGCCTCATACATGTGTCCTACTTCTTAACCACCTCAATACAGGGCACTTACACCCCCTTCCTGCCCAGACCAATTTTCAGCTTTCAGCGCTTTCACACTTTGAATGACAATTACTCAGTCATGCAACACTATACCCATATAAAATTTGCGTTCTTTTTTTCACACAAATAGAGCTTTCTTTTGGTGGTATTTAATCACTAGTGGTTTTTTTATTTTTGGTGCTATAAAATAAAAAAGACCGTACATTTTGTGAAAAAATGCCTTTTTCTTTCTGTCATAAAACTTTGCAAATTAGTAATTTTTTTCATACATTTTTGGCTAAAATTTATACTGCTACATATCTTCGGTAAAAATAACCCAAATTAGTGTATATTATTTGGTCTTTGTGAAAGTTACAGAGTCTACAAACTATGGTGCCAATCACTGAAAATTGATCACGTCTGATCAGGCCTTCAGTACATCAGGTGCATCTCATTTCTTGAGACACTAACAAGTCAGGGAAGTACAAATACGCCTCAAATGATCCGTTTTTAGAGAGTAGACATTCCAAGGTATTAAGTAAATAGCATGGTGAGTTTTTTTAAGTTGTAATTTTTTCCCACAATTCTTTGCAAAATGAAGATTTTTTATTATTTTTTTTTTAAATTGTCATATTATCAGGTTATTTCTTACACACAGCATATGCATACAACAAATTACACCCCAAAATACATTCTGCAACTCTTCTCGAGTATGGCGATACCACATCTGTGAGATTTTTACACAGCCTGGCGCACACAAAGGCCCAACATTGAAGAAGCACCTTCAGGCATTCTGCAAGCATAAATTACACATCTCATTTCTCAACCACCTATTACATTTTTGAAGGCCCTGGAGCACCAGGACAATGGAAACGCCCACAAAATGACCCCATTTTGGAAAGCTAACACCCCGATGCATAATCTATGAGGCATAATGAGTCTTTGGAACGGTTAATTTTTTCCAGAAGTGTTTGGAAAATATGTAAAAAAAAGATGAAAACGCATTTTTTTTACACAAATTTGTCAATTTATAAGATATTTCTAATACATAGCATGTATATAGCAAAAATTTCCCCCCCGAAATACATTCTGCTTCTCTTCCCGAGTATGGTGATACCACATGTGTGAGACTTTTACACAGCCTGGCCACATAGAGAGGCCCAACATTAAAGTAGTACCTTCAGGCATTCTAGGAGCATAAATTACACATCTCATTTCATTCCTTCCTATCACACTTTTGAGGGTCCTGGGGCACCAGGACAGTGGAATTACCCACAAAATTACCCTATTTTGGAAAGCAAACACCCCAACATATATTCTATGAGGCATGGGCTGCAGATAGGTACTCGGGTACTCTGATGGGATGGTGACAGGTACTCGGTTACTTTGATGGGCTGATGACAGGTACTCGGGTACTCTGATGGGCTGGTGACAGGTACTCGGGTACACTGATGGGCTGGTGACATGTACTCGGGTACACTGATGGGCTGGTGACAGGTACTCGGGTATTCTGATGGGCTGGTGACAGGTACTCCGGTACTCTGATGAGCTACAGATAGGTACTCCGGTACTCTGATGGGTTGGTGACTGGTATTCGGTAGTCTGAAGGGCGGTGACAGGTACTCAGGTACTCAGTACTCATATGAACTGTGACAGGTACTCAGATGGACTGTGACAGGTACTCAGGTAGACTGTGACAGGTACTCATATAGACTGTGACAGGTACTCAGGTACTCAGATGAACTGTGATAGGTACTCGGATGGACTGTGACAGGTACTCAGGTACTCTGGTACTCATATTGACTGTGACAGGTACTCATGTACTCGGGTACTCATATGAACTGTGACAGGTACTCGGGTACTAAGAATGGAATGTGACAGGTACTCAGATGGGTGGTGACAGGTACTTTGATGGGTGGTGACAGGTCCTCTTTATTGGGGGGGGCAATCAGTGTGTGTTGGTGTACACTATGGTGTCCTTTTATGAAACTGCGGTAAAATACCGCGATTCAGTTCTCAGGCATTCTCAGAGGAGTTCGCTCTCCTCTGAGTGCCTGTTTATGAAAGTGTGTAGATCGCTTCTCATGTTGAGTTGAGGAGCGATCTACAAATGCCGGGAACTCCTGAGAATGGCTCCTCACACTATAATCTCGCGTGATATAGCGGGATTACAGTATGAGGAACCATAAAATACAAAAGTGTAACACGAATCAGCACACATTATTCCCCAACATATTAATAAAATAATAAAGTTAAAATTCCCCCTACACAATATACATTAACCTAATTATTAAAAAAAACATTGTTTTTATCAATATTTAAAGATCATACATGTGCCTATTTAAATGTGAATGGTGTATAGTAAATGAATGTAATGCACATATGTAATGCAGCTATACACCATTCATATAAATGCAAAATACATTTATAATCATTAAAAAAATAATTTTAATAAAGTATACAAGTATAAATATTTATTAATAAATTCAAATAAAATATATTTCATAATTGATAAACATAAAAATTGATAAACTGGTGCAATGCGAGAACACTGCGAATCCACTGCGGATTCCCGCATCGCACCGACTCACGTGTCAGTTCACACTGCCATATGCGAATCGCTGGGGAGTGTCAATACACTGTTAACGACACCCCCAGATCAGCTTGCATATCGCACTGCGAACTGACAGTTCGGACATGAATCGGATCGCATATGTGTGAACATACATGCGATCCGATTCGGGTCCTGTGCGTGTTTGCACCGAATGCGGTGCGATATCAGCCATACTATCTGTACGGCTGATATCGCACCGCACAGACATCGTATGTAATGTGAATGGCGGTGTGCTGCAAATTACATGCGATGCCTGTGCGATGTCCGGCATCGCACAAGTGTGAACTGGGCCTAAAAGTTACCAACACCCCCAAATCAGTTCGCATATCGCAGTGCGATCTGCAAACTTGGACAGTAATTGAATCGCATGGGTGTGAACACCCATTGCGATCCGATTCTGTTTTGGACCAAAAAAAGGGTCCTGTATGAGTTTGGTCCGAGAGAAATGCAAATTCAGCAATACTATCTGTATGGCTGAAATCGCATCGCACAGAGATCGGATGTGATTTTGCACTGCAGTGCAGTGCGAATCACATCCGATCTCGGACACCGCAGCAGTGGGAACTGGCCCTAAATCATATTGCATTTGCACCAAAATGGTACAGGACCCTTTATTTGGTCCGCACTGGAATCGGATCGCATGGGTGTGAACACCCATGCGATCCGATTCCTGCACCATTACATAGTTCACACTGCAATCTGTGAAATGATCTGGGGGAGTCATTAACTTTACATTGACACCCGCAGTGGTGCGCAAATGTCAATGTAGGTGCGATGTGAAAACCCGCACAGGAATCACGCTGGTTCACGCATCGCACAAGTGTGAACCCAGCCAGAGATGTGAACATCTAAAAAAAAAATATATATATATATATCTATCTATATAGATAGATAGATAGATAGATAGATAGATAGATAGATAGATAGATAGATAGATAGATAGATAGATAGATAGATAGATAGATAGATATAGATATCTATCTATCTATATAGATATAGATATATATCTGTATATGCAGATTTATATTTATATATATACATACATACATACATATATATATATATATACACACACACACACACACACACACACACACTATAAATTCCTATCCTGCTGGTTTTGGGGTGTGTAATGGTGGGGAAGATGTACTATGACTGTTTGGTGAAAGAAAGAAGTCAAAAGACTTCTTGCTTTCTCCAAATTACTCAGCCAGTTTCATGCTTCTCACTCTGATTCTCCACTTCTGAAATGGTGAATCAGAAAGTGAGAATTCTGTCACAGATCGCCAGTGAGGTGTTGAGATCGCACCTTCATAAACTGGCCGTTTCTGTGACAGTCAGTTACAAATTCTCACTGTGCTGAGATAATCAGCGGAGAACATGTTCTCTGCTGATTATCTCAGTTTCATAAACTGGTAATGACCTGAGATCAGCGGTGAGACTCGGGATCGCCGCTGATCTCAGTTTCATAAAAGGACACCTATAAGCGTTAACGAGATGTTACCACAATCTCCTTCTCACACATGATCGGTGTGTGAGGAGGAGAACTCAGTAACATCTCGTTATGTTTATATTTAGTGATCGGCTGTGAAAGGATCACAGCCGATCACGTGGTAAACAGCCGCCGACCAATGGCTGTTTACCATCGTCGGTAACAAGCAGTGTTCCCGGGAACATGCTGCCACTGACGTGCACGCGCAGCGCGATCGCGCGCATGCCTCATGCAAAGTGGGGCGGTACCATCTGTGATCGGCCACGACTTCATCACGGCTGATCACGTGGTAAACAGCCATGCCCAATAGCTGTTCACCCCCCTCGGTGGCGAGCGGTGTCTCTGTGACACACCGCCACCGAAGGTACAGGGCTGCGCACACACGATTGTGCGCATGCCCTGTTTAGATGGACGGATGTCATATGACGCCCGCCCAGAACAAGAGCCGCGCGGACACGCCTCCTGAAGACGTGATACGAAACGTACGTCAAGGCGTGCCTGGTTACACGATCTGGTCCACAATTCCGGTCCCTCTGGTTGTCGGCAGCTGGCGGTGGAATGCACGCCGGCCACCAAGCGCAGAGCGGGCTTTCAATCATAGATGAGCGCAACAGTCTCAGTGCCGGGTGAAGGCACTTTTTAATGTAAGCAGCCACTTGGCTTTTGATTTTGTTCAATTTTTCAATAAATGGGATTACACTATTTTCAGTTTTTTGTATCCTTCCTATATATGTTTCTGGCTACCCACACTGGGGGAGAGGAAAGGTTTCCCACACAGCTCATCCATCCAATTGCAGCAAGTCATTTCTTGCTAAAGGCTATACTTGACCTTCTTTTAATTAATAAGGTCAACAACTTCTGGTAAGCAGACATCCACTTACAGAGCACTCTGGGTGTACAACGTAGTCGGTGAAGGTGGTACATCTCTACAGTGGAAGAAGCACTCTTTGATGTTTTTTTGTTTTGCACATTGGACTTTCATTTTTAAATTTTTATTATTTTTTTTGTTTCAGCACATGTAGTGAATATATGGTTGCAAATTTAATTTTTTGACATATGCACTATTTGTACACGGGTATTCAATATAGATGCACACAAGTTTTTTCAAGTGGTACAGTGGCACTGATACACTTTATTTATTTATGGATATGTTAATTCAATATATATTGAAGTAAGCATTAATTAGTGGCCTGGCGCCCCCATCACACTTGTTATCAATTAAGACCGACCAAGAGCTTGGGATATATGCTACATAGAACTTCGGGTGACTCATTAGGTAGAGCAACAATCAAGCACAGAAGAGTCCCTGGGTCCATTTCCTGACATGCTTACTTCTTGCTTTGATGATTTCGGTACTTTTTACAAAGTTGATTACATTTGAACATTTGTACAGGTTATACCATGCATCTTTCAAACTTTAATAAAGACCTTAAAAGTGAAAAACTTTAAAATATTGGATTTCCCATCACTTTTTATGTTGGTTACATTGATTGACAGGACATATACAGAGGGTGCAGCTTCTAAATGGGAACACAGACAGCAATAAAAACTTGACAGGCCATTTAATTCTTTCTCACTCTAAAAAAAAAAGTTCTGCCTTTACATACAGTATACTTTAGGCTGCTTTCACACTAAAAGCGCTGGCCATTAGCGGTAAAGTTCCACTGGTTTTAGCGGGGCTTTACCGCTGTTTAAGTGCCGATTTGTCGGCTGCTAGCGGGGCGCTTTTAACCTCAAAAAAAAGGATTTTTATAACAGCTTACCTGTAAAATCCTTTTCTTGGAGTACAGCAAGGGACACAGAGCGCCATAGTAATAACTATATGGGTTATAGACCACCTTTAGGTGAATGGACACTGGTATAACCAAAAAGGAAACAGGAAGTCCCCCTCCCTATATAACCCCTCCCATATCAGGACTACCTCAGTTTTTGTAGCAAAGCAATATATACATATCCCAAAAAGAGGGGAGGGACATCTGTGTCCCCTGATGTACTCCAAGAAAAGGATTTTACAGGTAAGCAGTTATAAGAATCCTATTTTCTTTATCGTACATCACAGGAAAGGGCAATGCCACCTGAGGGGAGGGAGACACAAAGCAAATATCCGCCGCCAGGCGTGAGGACCTATACTGCTGCCTGCAGCACACTGCGCCCAAAGGCAGTGTCCTCCTGCCATCTTACATCCATTTGATAAAATCTTGTGAATGACGACCAAGTAGCGGCCTTGCAAATCTGATCCACAGAGGCTTGGTGATGCACTGCCCATGAAACACTGACTGCCCTGGTAGAGTGCGCTTTAATCTTAAAAGGGAGGAACCCTTCTTTTCAGGGCATGAGCCTGACTAATCACCTGACTAATCCACTTAGCAACAGTAGATTTCGATGCTGACTGACCCTTTCTAGGGCCTTCTGGCAACACAAACAAAACATCAGTTTTCTGTATCTGAGCAGTCGCTTTCAGATGGGCTTTAATTGCTCTCACTACATCGAGAGAATGTAATAATTTTTCTTCTGCAGAGCGAGGTTCTGGGAAAAAGGAAGGTAAGGAAACATCTTGATTCAGATGAGAACCACACACTACCTTTGGCAAAAAGGTTGGGTCCGGATGCAGCACAACCTTATCCTTGTGAATGATTAAGTATGGCTCTTTACAGGAGAAAGCAGCCAATTCTGACACTCTTCTTGCAGAGGTTATCGCAACTAGGAATACCAATTTCCTTGTCAAAAGGATCAAAGGAATATTCTGTACAGGTTCAAAGGGTTGTCTTTGCAACACCGACAAAACCAGATTCAAATCCCATGAGCACAAGGGTATTCTAACTGGCGGAGTTATCCAAGTTACCAGTTGTTTGAATGCCCGGACTAAAGAACGCGAAGCAAGCGGCCTTTGGAAAAACACTGCCAAGGCCGAAATCTGACCCTTGATTGTAATCAAGACCAGCTTAATTTCTACACCTAATTGTAGAAAGGCCAGAATTCTTCCTATGACATACTTACGAGGATGCTAACCCTTGGTTTCACACCAAGTGACATAGGCCTCCCAGACCCTGTAATAAATGGTCCTGGAGGTCGGCTTTCAGGCATTAATCAGGGTGGTTACTACCGAACCTGAAAGCCCCCCATTTTTTAGAATGTGGGCTTCAATAGCCACGCCGTTAAAATTAGCGCTTGTAAGGCAGGATGGAATACCGGTCCCTGTGACAGCAGGTCCGGACGAGTTGGAAGAGTCAAAGACTCCCCTACTGCCATTCTCATGATCCCTGCATACCAGGGTTTTCTGGGCCATGCCGGAGCCACTAGGATTACCGGCTTCCCCTCTTCCCTGATCCTGTGAACTGATTCCACGGGATCACTAACGCATCTACTCCGAGTGCAAGTTGATCCCTTGTCCAACTTCTTGTTGAACCTGGACGTCAATAGATCTACGTCCGGAGTACCCCGTCTTTGGCATATGGCCAAAAAGACATCGGGATGTAGAGACCATTCTCCCGGCAACAACTGTTGATGGCTCAGAAAATCTGCCTGCCAATTTTCCACTCCTGGAATGTAAACTGCAGATAGGCAAGGAATATGTTTCTCTGCCCAAGACAGAATATGGTCCACCTCCCTTTGGGCAGCGTGGCTTCTGGTGCCCCCTTGGTGATTGATTTAGGCCACTGTTGTGGCATTGTCGGATTGTATAATGACAGGAGCATTCCGCAACCTGGACGTCCAGGCTATTAGAGCCAGACATACTGCCCAAATCTCTAGGCTATTGATGGGCAAGGTCTTCTCAGACTCCGACCACTTCCCTTGAACAGTGATCTCTTCTAGAACTGCTCCCCAGCCCCATAGGCTGGCATCCTTTTTTACTACTTTCCAGGAAACTGGAATGAAGCATTTCCCCTTCCGTAAATTCCTGGTTATCAACCACCAATTGAGACTCTGGCGTACCTTTGGAGCCAGATTCATTGGATAATCCAAGATTGGATCTGTTTGTTCCAAGCAGACAGAATGCTGTGTTGCAATAGTCTTAAATGAAACTGGGCATAGGGAACTGCTTCGACGGAAGCTACCATCTTCCCTAGTAGTCTCATGCAAAGGTGAATGGAAGGACCCGTCTTTGCCTTGACCACCTGGACCAGCTCTCTTAGAGCGTTGACCTTTGCCTGAAGCAAGAACACCCTTTCCTGGGTTGTGTCTATGACCAGGCCCAAATACTGCAGCCTTCTTACCGGCTGTAAGGATGATTTCTCTAGATTGAGAATCCAACCCAGGTGTCTCAGATAACTGCCTGTTCTGGACACCCCTTTATTTAACCCAACTATTGGCTACCAGTAGCAGGTTGTCTAGGTATGCTATTACTGCTATACCCTGGCCCCTTAGTGCTAGTACTGGGGCTAACACTTTTGTAAACAGTCGGGAAGCGGTGGCTAACCCGAAAGGCAAGGCCACAGAAACTTCTGGTAAGCGGGAAATATTGGCACATGTAGATACGCATCCTTGATATCTATGGATGCTAGAAATTCTCCTCTCTGTAGGGTGGAAACAACTGACCAAATCGACTCCATTTGAAAGGAGCGGATGTTTAGGAAGTGATTCAGATTCCTGAGATCTAGAATGGGTCTGACATCTCCATTTGGTTTTGTTACCATAAAGGGATTTGAATAAAACCACATGTCCCTCTCTTCTGGGGGAACCTCTATTATCACTCCCTGACACAGTAATTGGTCCAGTGCCAGAAATAAGGACTTTTTCTTTACTGGGTCCTTGGGAACGTTTGAATTTTGAAAAACGCAGTGGTGGAAACTCTTGGAACTCTAGTTTGTAGCCTAGGGCTACTACAGAGAGGACCCACTTGTCTTGGATCTCCTCTTGCCAAGTTTCTGAAAACCACCACAGTCTTCCCACGACTCGATTGAGCGGGGGCGCCCCTTCACAAGGAAGCCTTGGTATTCTGTTTTATCGACTTCTGACCCCAGGGCTTTTTGTAGCCCTGTGTCTGGTTATGAGGCTTACCCTTTGCCCTTGCCGTCGATACTGCCTGGAGGCTGTTGCCCCAGGCATAGGAGGGGAAGTCTTGAAAGAAGGCCATCTATTCTTTTTCTTAACCGGCAGAAGGGTACTCTTACCCCCAAAAATCTTTTGGATATACTTATCCAAATCTTCCCCAAACAACCTTTCTCCATGAAAGGGAAACCCAGCCAAGAGCTTCTTGCATGGTAACTATGCTCACCAATTTTTAAGCCACAGAGTCCTGCGCATATGTATCAACATAAGCACAAGGCGAGATGCCTGATGGATGGAATCCTTGATAGCGTCCACTGCAAAGTATAGGGCCCTAGGTAGCTCAGCTAAACTTTGGGCCTCATCAGCTTGAGCAGGAACTTTTTTAATAAACTGCTTGAGATCATCCCAAAGGGATTGACAGATGCCTATTGCTGCTACTGCAGGCTGTACCACCGCACCACCTACAGCAAACGAGGCTTTTAGTAGAGATTCCAACTTTTTATCAGCTGGACCTCTAAATACTTGTACATTGTCCCATGGACAAGTTAAACTCCTGTTCACAGAGATAGCAGCATCCACTGCTGGCAAATCCCATCTCTTTGAGAACTTTTTCTTCATAGGGTAAATAAATGAAAATTTCTTAGGGGGAGAAAACTGCTTATCTGGGTGATCCCAATCAGCATAAATCAGTTGCTCCAGTACTGGTTCATAGGGAAAACCTGAGAACCCTGTGGGGGTTTTAGCAAACCCAAAGAGGAAAGAGGAAACCTCATCCACCTCTGCAGGAGGCAACTTATATCCAGAGCGGACCAAGTCCGTAAGGGATTGAAATGAGAAAGGTTCTTCAGATGTTGAATCCTCAGAAGAGTCGTCACCTGACCCTCCTTCCCTCAAAGGTACCCCACTATCCTCTGCCCATTGTTGTTCCAAAATGGGAAGGTCAAGGGTAGGAGAAGGGGACCTGCCACATTTTCTCACCTCCTGGGAGGATGATGCGAACAAATCGGCTATTTTTCCCTCCAAACCAGCCAGAGCCAAAGCTAAATCGTCCTTAGTGAAGAATGCAGAAGCTGACATGTTGGGGGTAGCCATCATGCCTGCGAGACAAGATGGCTCAGATTTGCCAGATGCTCCAGGTCCTTCAGGGGAGGATGAAACTGCAGGCGTGCCACTGGGAGCTTCAGGCTCCGACCGCAGCGACTTTGCACTCCCCCTGATGAATTACCCCTCCTACGAGAAAACAGTCCTAAGTACAAAAAAAGCAGAGGTACTAAACAAAATGCATCTACTGCCGAGCTTTAGTCTACCAATTTACATAATATGCTGCTATAAATGCTCAGTCTCAATGCTAAGTAAACGTGCCCCTTGGAAATGCCTGTATCCACACACCCATACAGCTTACATGCCCTTGTGTGCTCTGTGTCCCTCCATCAGCCAACCAGACACTCCCAGAGTATAAAACTTTTAAGAAGTGAGCCTCTCCACATGCACGCTGGCGTCATTTAAGCACTGGCGTCATTTCAAGCACTTTAGATGGATCCGTTTGCACAGCCCCTTGATCCCTTCAGGGATTACTTAGTGGAGTTCTCTTAGCACTTCATCAACCGTAACCAACACCTTAGACACTGGCGAAAAAACTGAGGTACTCCCTATATGGGAGGGGTTTATATAGGGAGGGGAACTTCCTGTTTCCTTTTTGGCTATACCAGTGTCCATTCACTTAAAGGTGGTCTATAACCCATATAGTTATTACTATGGTGCTCTGTGTCCTGTGATGTACAATAATGAAAAGGTGTTAAAATCTCCCGTGTTGTGGAATTGTAATGGGTAGGGGCAGGGGTGTATACAGCGCTCCCAACTTGCCTCAAAGATGCTGCTTGCAGGACTTTTTCTAATGTCCCGCAAGCGCACCTCCCGTGTGTGAAAGCACCCGTTGTAATGAATGGGAGGCAGTTTTCAGGTGCTTTACAGGTGCTATTTCTAGCACTAATATGCCTGAAAACTGCCTCAGTGTGAAAGGGGTCTTAACAATGTGCCCTATGCTGCCTAGTAAGATGAGAGCTGGGGAATTTTATATGCGCACGAAATGAAATTGCCGTTACTATAGGCATTGTGTTTGCCTGTTATAATTAACTCAGATCTTTGCCTATTATTATTGTATTCCCTGCAGGTGTATATAAATGTGTAAAAATGATTTGCCTTTTTCCTCTGGATAAATTATATGTAATGCTAGAACTACAGAAATAGTAATTAAAAATAATGGATGCTGCCAGGTGTTCACATTTTAGAAAATACATTTGCTATAGAATCATGCATAATTAGCTGACAATACATTCTTTCACATAATACAACCCAAGGATGCCTTAATACATTGGCTAAATGCAAGGATGACACTTTCAATGATGAAAGTTGATGCAAATTAAAGTGTTTGTAAAGGATTGTTTTTAAAATGACAAGCATGTCATACTTACCTGCACTGTGCAGTGGTTTTGCACAAAGCAGCCCCAATCCACCTCTTCTCGGGTCCCGCGTCGGTGCTCTGTGCCCCTTGCTGAGTGCCCCCATGTGTGCTCGCTCCTGAGCCGACTCTGTGTTTATAAGAGCCCCACTCCCTCATCATGGGTGAGATTTACAGCAGCCCTGCTGCTGCAACATAGCCAATGAGGAGGGAGAGGCCCTGGAGAGCCGCTGCTCTCATGTACATCACTGTATTGAGATCCAGCTTATAAAAGTATAAGGGGAGTTATATAAAGCTGAGGAGTGGTGGAAAGGTTTTTTACCTTCATGTATAGAATGCATGAAGGTAAAAAACCTTCAGCTTTTACAACCAAATGTATGAGTACTTTGAACACTGTAGAATGCAGATTGTAGAAAAAAACAGCTGCCTTATACTGTATGTATTCAATTTGTGTATTTAGTTGTTTGCCTAGAGTTCATCTTTCACCCTTTGACTGCCAATGACTTGTCCCATTTGTAATACTAATCAAAGGGTTAAAACAAGTTCAGGACTGCAATAGAATCCATGCGGGCTCTGACTTTCTAGTAAAAGTGATCCTGGTGGCAGTTTGTTTAATGGACTGCCTAACACACCAAAATGCACCAACAAATTTCTAATTCAACACTTTCTAACCAACAATTGTGAGCTACCGTGTTCTGTGGTCACACCTACATAACACATACAGTATCTTACAAAAGTGAGTACACCCCTTACATTTTTGTAAATATTTTATTATATCTTTTCATGTGACAACACTGAAGAAATTACACTTTACTAAATGTATGTAAAGTAGTGAGTGTACAGCATGTATAACGGTGTAAATTTGCCGTCCCCTCAAAATAAATCAACGCACAGCCATTAATGTCTAAACCGCTAGCAACAAAAGTGAGCACACCCCTAAGTGAAAATGTCCAGATTGGGCCCAAAGTGTCAATATTTTGTGTTGCCACCATTATTTTCCAGCACTGCTTTAACTCTCTTGGGCATGGAGTTCACCAGAGCTTCACAGGTTGCCACTTGAGTCCTCTTCTACTCCTCCATGACGACATTACGGAGCTGGTGGATGTTAGAGACCTTGTGCTCGTCCACCTTCCATTTGAGGATGCCCCACAGATGCTCAATACACATCTGCGTACGCTCGGCGGGAAGGGGTTAACATACACATTTGTGGTATCACTGCAATAATCAAGAGCAGGAGAATTTATTTTGGGTTGTTCGTTGGTGGGAGGTTATGGTAATAACAAGAAGTATACGGCTAAATTTTAAAACTTGATTTTGTTTACTATTTTGGGCCAGTTTTTCTTTGATAATAAAAAATAAATAAAAAATCAGGAGATATCCATTACCATTTACCAACAACTGAAAGCCCAATTTGTCCTGAGAAAAACAAGGTATAATACACTTATGTGTATATGTATATATAACTGAACTTATTCTCTCTGGAGAAGAGACGCTTGAGAGGGGATATGATTTCAATATACAAATACCATACTGGTGACCCTACAATAGAAATAAAACTTTTTCGCAGAAGAGAGTTTAACAAGACTTGCGGCCACTCTTTAAAACTAGAAGAAAAGAGGTTTAACCTTAAACTACGTAGAGGTTTCTTTACTGTAAGAGCGGCAAGGATGTGGAATTCCCTTCCACAGGCGGTGGTCTCAGCGGGGAGCATCGATAGCTTCAAGAATCTATTAGATAAGCACCTGAATGACCACAACATACAGGGATATATAATGTAATACTGACACATAATCACACACATAGGTTGGACTAGATGGACTTGTGTCTTTTTTCAACCTCACCTACTATGTAACACTTGGATGCACAAAGAAATTATGATGATATGTACAGTTTTACGAGCTGAAGTTAGAAGCTGACCTGGCTACCATGCAGAGCTGCACCAGTTTTTGCACTCTCCGGTTTTAGTAAATCAACCCTACTATGTATTGGGATCTGCTACAACACAAGTTCACTGATAAGGTACACTGGGTTACCACTAAGAATCTATAGTACAACAGTGCATCAACACTCGAACATGTGTGCTTGCGCAACACTGTTACTGCTGTGCAACTGTGTGAACGCAGCCTTAATAATTTCTTTGAATGCATAACTGCACTAAATGCATTTTTAGATATCCCCCCCCAACACTCTCTCTCACCTCCCTCTAACACATTTTGCTAGATGTTTATTTTTTTAACAAATTATACTGAACCGAATACACTCATCCAGGTCCTTCGCTGACACCATATTTACCTGCAGGGGCTGCTAGTCCAGTGCCACAGATGCACTTGAAACTGCTTTACTATCCTCTGCAGATGTTAGTCCTGAGGAGGATCCAGGACCTCTATAGATCCTGTGAGGACCCCTCTGCTGGATAATCAAAAGCAATAGTTCACATTACACAAACAGTGATGTGCGCATACTGAAGAAGAACTCTAGCAGGAATTAAAAAAAGAGAAGGACTTGGCGCTGGGGGATCATGTGACTGTGACTTCTATGAAATGTCAAGAGCATTTTAAATGTTAGGATGAATTAAAGTGGTGACTGCGAGCCAGGCCTTCTAGTCCACATCAGTGCCCGACCTCACAAAAACGCTTATGTGAAGAATGGTCAAACATTCCCATAGACGCACTCCTAAACCTTGTGGACAGCCTTCCCACAAGAGTTGAAGCTGTTATAGCTGCAAAGGGTGGGCCAACTCAATATAGAGCCCTACGGACTAATGCCCCGTACACACGGTCGGATTTTCCAATGGAAAATATCCGTTCGGAGCGTGTTGTCGGAAATTCCGACCGTGTGTGGGCTCCATCGGACATTTTCCATCGGATTTTCCGACACACAAAGTTGGAGAGCAGGAGATAAAATTTTCCGACAACAAAATCCGATCGCGTCAATTCCGACCGTGTGTGGCCTGTTCCGACGTACAAAGTGCCACGCATGCTCAGAAGAAATTCCAAGACGGAACAGCTCGTTCTGGTAAACTTAGCGTTCGCAATGGATACAGCACTTTCGTCACGCTGCAATGTTAAAAATGGTTTAATACAGTGCACTCTCTTCTTCTTTATAATGTGACAAGAATGAAGTAGTTTTGCTGCTCATATTCACACACACTTCTCACAAAGTTTAATTTTTGTTTTTTTATTGGGATTCCCTGAATATATTGTTATTAGTTGTCACATCTGACATCATTTTGTTTTTTTATTTAATTTTTTGGGGGATTTTAAGCCTTTTTTTTTTTTTTATTTAATGTTTGTATTTTTTCAAAGGCTGATCTTTGTTCAATGTTATTTTTATTTTTACTCCAGAATATTTTTGTGTGTGTTTTGTGTGTCAAGTTACCCCAACACCATTGATGTCTTTTATTATTTAATCTCAAGGAGATTGTTTGGTGTTGGTGTCCTTTGTTAATTTCACATTGTATATTTGAAATGTACCTGAATCCTCACAAAAAAAACTGTCATTTTTGAAGTAAAACACATAGGAGAGTATAATTCAAAACAAAAATCCTTTATTAAGGGCTCAGAACCAAACAAAGAGGGAGGCAACACTGGATCAACAGGAGAAATTAGTGAAGCCTGGGACCCCCACGGCAGACATCAATTCTTGAACATCAAAATTGGTGGCCTGAGGAGTCCATATGTAAGGGAGGGCAGTCTGGTCCAGAATTCGCAGAGATCTGGAAAGCAGCAGATGACATCTGTGTCCCCAGGCTGTGGTACCACAAGAGGCTGCATTTTTTGGCCGACCATACTAGATCCAGGGTCCTCACTTTCTGGTCTTCCTTCCACGCTTCCTACCTGGCTGTGGCTGTGCAGTTGGAGATGTGGCAGGAGGAGGAGTAGGACCTGGAGGAGGACTGGGAGGACCTGGAGGAGAGGGAGGACGAGGAGGAGGACCTGCAGGAGGAGAAGGAGGACCATCGCAAAGGTGTGTCTGAGCTGTAATTTGGCCCCTCATACCTTTGTTAAGAGCCTCCAATATGAGCGACTCACACATGAGTTGTTGTCCCTCCTCCATCCTCTGCATTTTATAGGCAATGAATGCAGCAATGTCCTCCTCCACAGTCTGTCGTGCTCCCAGGACCTCTGTAGCCCTCCAAAAGAGTCCTCTGGCAGCCTCCTCTAGGGCACTCCTCCTCCTGCCACTTTCTCTTTCCAGGGGGAGTGGAGGGACCTGCAGATCAGGCAGGTGGCTTGGCCCGGCCACCTCCTGGCTGAGACTTCCCTGTGTATGAAAAAGGGACATGGTTGTAATGTTTTGCATCATCAATCACAATCCTAAATTAGTACTCCAAACTAACATCTAGTTAACATCATTGATTGGACAAGCAGAAATATTTAGAGGAATGCTATACCTGGCTCAATCTGGGCTCCTCCACATGCGGCCTGGAAGGCCCAGGTTGGGCGTCAGAAGCCTCAGCCGGGGGGGAAGGAAGCGTGGAAGGAAGACTGGAGAGGGATGGCCTGGGTTCAGTCTGGCCTGCCAGAAAATGCAGCCTGTCGTAGTACAACATCCTGGGGACATAGATGTCATCTGCTGCTCCGGATCTCTGTGAATCCAGGACCTTCTTGCGCTCCCTTAGATATGTGCTCCTCAGGCCACCAATGAAGATCTTTAAATAGGTGATGTCTGCCGTGGGGATCACCTGCTTCACAATTTCACACAATTGCTCCAGTGCTGCCTTCCTCTTTGCTTGGTTCTTGAAGTGGGGGTGTTTAATCTCCCACAGACATGGCAGCTCCCTTAACATATCTAGTAATACTGACATGAAGTCATTGTCTTTCAGTAGCATATCCATGTTCACTGCAAGACACAACACAAGACAAAGCCTAATGTCAGACAAAACTCTCCTAATCTTGTTACAATATAGGCCTCAATGTAGAAGCAGTATAGGCACAAGTTTGTCTCTTACCTTCGTTCTTACGATCGGTGCGTCCAATGCTCCTTCCTCCGCTCACAGATCGTACGTAATACGCACGCGTGTTACGCTTTATACACACTGCGCATGCGTGTAACTCCGCCCGCCCCTGACGTTCTTTCTAGTCTATTCCCCGCCCCTTTTCGTTCGGCGCAGTGGGGGAAGAGCACATGGCGGAGTCACAGCAGGTGCGTGATAATTGCAGGAACGAGGAGGAGGAAAGCCCGGACCCGGATACGTCCCGATCCAGAAGGAGACATTTTAAGGCCACAAATATGTCCTTTGGGGAGATGTTGGAGATGGTCGACATCATGAATAAGTCTGACTATGACGGAAAGTATGGGCCTTACCCCAACCCCAATATCAGAAAGGCCAAGATCATGGCGAAAGTGGTCAAAAGTATTCACAGGAATTTTGGGGTACGAAGATCGAAAGATCAGCTCAGGAAGCGGTGGTCGGACCTGAAATTAAGAGAGCCAGAGCAGTACCGAAAGATCCAGAGAGTGCTGCAAAAAAGTAAGTAGTTGTGCTGTGTTCCTATTCTTTCTGTCTTTATTCCGTTCGTGCTGCTCCATATGCTTTTCTTAATTGTAACGTTTAAAAGGGCAACTTTAATGTTCATGGGCCCATTATTCGTTCGTATCAAACATTTTTCTTTCGGCCTCTAAAACACCATTGTTTAGGCCATATGCATTTTCCAACATTTTTTTTGGGACCACTTGGATGCCAAATATTTGTTTGTGTAGATGGGTTTGTTACTCGAATGAAATGCAAACTAGATTCTGTGTAAGGAGAGGACACTGAGCAGCTGTTTTCACATCTGGACACTGGAGCACTAGTGTAGGACACCAGAACACCATTTTTATTAGGGGGGCCACACAGGTGTAGGACACCAGAACACCATTTTTATTAGGGGGGCCACACAGGTGCTCCAGTGTATACTATAGGGGGGTCTCCATCTGTGAGGCTTGTACTAAACAGGTAAAGTATTGCAGCTTGACAAAGGGCAATAAAAAAAGACATCTTTGAACTCAGCTAAAATAGACAATTGTACCCCACTTCCAAGCAATGTTTCCTATTTATAGTTCTGCCATCAAATCACTGTGCGCTAATTATACCATTTTTGTTTTACATAGGGGATAAAAGACTCGGAGGACACCCCTCATCCGAGGAGACCACAGACCCCCCACCAATGGAAGAAGGTGAAATACCCCCAACCCAAGTGGAGCAGGAGGAAGAAGAAGATGTGGTGGAGATTGGCACCACAACAGGTGAGTGTCTGCGACCACAGGCTCAGGTAAGAGATGGATGGTGGCAGATTTTTGATACCTGTTTTTGTTTTGTTTCTCTCTTTTTAGGTGATCGTGATCCAGATCCTTTCACATCAGAAAGTGCCCAGATCCTGATCGGGGAGATCATGGGGTGTAATGTAGAACTGCAAAACATACAGCAAAAAATCAATGATGTGATTAAAAAAAATAATAACATCATTGATGTTTTGGGGCGAATTTAAAACCCCATAAAATCACTTTTTGGATTGTGGTCCAATCTTTTAAAACTTTTTGCAATGTTTTGAAAAGCCAAATTTGGGGGATGCACACAGTGTGCCAACATGTGCTATCTGCCATCACGGGAGATCAATGGACGCGTTTTGGGGGTGCAACCCCTTCCTCAATTATAAAGTAGTGGTGAGGAAGGGCTTGCTCCCCCAAAACACGTCCCTTGATCCCCCCTGATGGCAGATAGCACATGTTGACATTTGTAAATTGGTGTGCATCTTCCAAATTTGGCTTTTCCAGGGGTGATTTCCCCCCATCTGAACGCTATATCAAACCCAGTTCCTAAATACTGATGTCTGATATAGCCTTCAAGTTTTACCTAATGTGAACTTTGTAAGTTCAAGTTTTTTGTCTTTCTTGTTGGTTTTACACAGGCCTGTTTTATCTTAAATGGACATTTCGATTTTTGATAATGCCCCCCCAAAATTGTTATACAACAAACATGTTGGTTTGTTTTAAAAACCTTTGGTAAATGCACATGTGATTGTGCAGGTATAAAAAAGTTGGTTACTCAAGAATGTGTGGATTATTGTCTCAACACTACAACACTTTTGGGGTGATGTAATTGCTGTTTTCAGCAAAAATGGGGGTTATTTCCTAAGGGCAAATCCTCTTTGCACTACAAGTGCAGTTTCAGTGCAGTTGCAAGTGCACTTGTAGTGAAATGTGTTTTTGCATTTAGTAAATAACAGCCAACAGTGCTTTGTATAATAAGGTTACACAATCACGACATTTTCTGGACTCCACACATTTCTGTCAGGGTCAGCTAAAACAAACACAAGCAGTAAATGTCCACAAAGAATTTTTTTTTTTTATTATAAAAAGGCTTCACAGATTGTCTGGCATATTGATAGCCCCCCTACCCGCAACGAACTCCAGGTAGCGTAACCGGACATCACGGGCACTCAGGGAGGGCAAGCCAGGACGGCCACTTTCAAGTGCCGTCAGTGTGGTTTGATGTATCATTCCGGCCTCAGGCCCAACTGAGCCAGCATAGTTGACCGAATGTTTCCTTAAAAAGTTATGGAGAACACAGCACGCAAGTATAATATGGTTCAGTTTATACTCCGCCATATGGATGAGTGTCATAAATAGGCGGAACCGGCTGGCCAGGATTCCAAATGTGTTCTCCACCACTCTTCGGGCTCTGGCCAGCCGGTAATTAAAAACCCTCTGTTCCGGGGTGAGGGTCCTCATCGGGAATGGCCGCATCAGGTGGTCCCCCAGCGCAAACGCTTCATCAGCAACGAACACAAATGGGAGTCCTTCCACATTGTCCTCTGGAGCTGGCAAGTCCAAGCTGCCATTCTGGAGACGCCTGTAGAACTCCGTCTGGGCGATGACTCCACCATCGGACATCCGGCCATTCTTCCCCACGTCCACAGAAGTCGTAATTAGCCGACACCACCGCCAACATCACTATACTATTGAACCCCTTGTAATTATAATAGTACGACCCTGAGTTGGGTGGTGGGACGATGTGGACGTGTTTCCCATCAATTGCCCCTCCGCAGTTAGGAAAGTCCCACCGCTCGGCAAAGTGGGAGGCCACAGTCTGCCATTCCTGTGGCGTGGAAGGAAACTGTTGAGGAAAAAACAACAAACATTACTATTTTTACTCTGAAACATGGCAAACAGATTAGGCACAAACATTATGGGGCAACCTCCAGATAGCATTTATTAAGGGGAATTTAACAACGCCAAAGTATAAGGTACACCTATCATATTCCCCCTCCCCCCCTCTCATGGGCCATTTCTAACATTATAGGGGGGGGACTCTTGGACAGGTAACCCTCTTCACTTCATTGAGAGATGAATGCCTAAATAATGGGTATTACTTGGAACAGCCCCTCCTTAGTTACACTATTGGCAGACCACTGGACAGGTAAGAAGTGTCATAATACAAAGATAAATACACATTGTACACATTTGAGGACATTTGGACATTCTGCTTTTACCTATCAAGATAATAATAGGATACAAAAACGTGAAACAGTACCACTGGAAAGTATACAGGCAGGCCCTTGCACTACATGCTTTGGGGAATTCATCCATAAATCTGAGCAGAAAAGAGGTGGGTATAGTGTGTATGGGTTTGGCAAAGTCAGCAGATAGATGATTGAGGATAGAGAATTGGGATCAGCTGACTTAGCAGTTGGGGGAGGGAGGGTTACTAAAAATTATTTGGGGACACC
Organism: Aquarana catesbeiana; assembly: GCF_042186555.1. NCBI lineage: Eukaryota > Metazoa > Chordata > Amphibia > Anura > Ranidae > Aquarana > Aquarana catesbeiana. The sequence continues at coordinate 357,764,509 of NC_133328.1, read as the reverse complement.
ACAAAAAAAAAGCCTCTGGCACTCTGCCTGAATTTAAAGCAAAAATAACATTTCAAAACATTTTAGGGGGTGTTTGGGGTAAAGCACTACTATGGAGCTGATAAAATACATTGTTAAGTGACTACATGAGGTGAATATAGGCCAGGAGACACCATGCTGGGGAGGTTATTGAAGGGCAAATATGTATGAAGGACCTAAAATAATAATTACATAAAAATCCAGCATGCATGAGGACAAAGGGGACATTCACATCATATTCCAATCATGGTAATTAGGGAATGAGGAAAGAAATACAATATATTAGCAAACATTCAATACAATAAAATGTGATATTAAAGGATAAAAATCTTACCTTCATATACTCCTTCTGCAGGACCTGTATGATGGCAGAACAGGTCTCTGGTATAATGATCCCCAGAGCCTGGGGGGAGATGCCTTTCGAGAACTTGAGGTCTTGCAGGCTTCTCCCTGTCGCCAAATACCGCAGGGTAGCGACCAACCTCTGCTCCGAAGTGATGGCTTGCCTCATGCAGGTATCCTGCCTGCTGATATAGGGGGTCAGCGAAGCCAACAGACGGTGAAACACGGGGTCCGTCATCCTGAGAAAGTTCCTGAAATCATCAGGATTATTCTCACGGATCTCACGGAGCAAAGGCATATGAGAGAACTGGTCACGCTGAAGCAACCAATTCTTGGTCCATGAACTCCTCCCCACCCTGTTCATGGACTGGACTTGTGTCAAGGTCAGGACCCCAACACCAAGCCCCCGCACAGCACGAACTCTACGAGGAGTACGCATACGCAACATGGCTAGAAAACGGTCGGCTGCTCAGAACGAAGTAACAGAACGCACTGAAGAACAGCAAGGCCTGTGAAGAGCGACCTGAAAAACAGTAACGAACGAACAAGAATACAATGACTACTTAAAGTCACGCAGAACTTGCTTGCACGCACTGAAGAGCAGATACAAACCCACAAGCACAAACTGAATGGCAGAAAACGATCTGAAAGCCACGAGTTTGAAAAAGCGCGAATCGTCTCTCACCAAACTTTTACTAGCACGAGATTAGCAAAAGGAGCCCAAAGGGTGCCGCGCTTGGTTCTGAACCGGCCTTTTCTAGTCTCGTCGTACGTGGTGTACGTGACCGCGTGGTTGGCGATCGGAAATTCCGACAACTTTGTGCGACCGTGTGTAGACAAAACAAGTTTGAGCCAACATCCGTCAGAAAAAATCCTAGGATTTTGTTGTCGGAATGTCCGAACAAAGTCCGACCGTGTGTACGCCCTATAAGACTGGGATGACATTAAAGTTCACGTGCGTTTAAAGGCAGGTGTCCCAATACTTTTGGAAATATAGTGTACATCAACATCCACATCCATCAACCCCAGTAAAAGAAATTACAATAAATGCTTATTTTTGATTCATTATTTTCTTCATAAAGATAATAAAGTCAATCATTTAATATCACACTGTAGAAAATGGAACTATTAAGGGACTGTAGACGTCAGGGTAAAAAACAACATGCAAACATGCATAAATAAAAACAAACCACTCCACACATAAATAATTGGATAAAATTAAGCCACGGCCTGGTTTATTGGTTTGAATCAAAATGATATATAACGTCATAAACTTTATTACTTAAATAATTTTTCCAAACAAAATTCATCCAGAATTCACCAAAACTCAACCCAGCCACTAAGACTCGGGCTGAACATCATCTCTTTTTTAAACATTCTCACATATCCCAACCGACAGGAGGGCTGAAAAAAACAGCCCCCCTGTAACCATTGCAAACCATGCCTTTTTGATGCATGTTTGCAGGTTGAGATTAAGAGTATCCAATCCTACATCTGACAAATGTATTCCATCATACCGATACATACCTAGAATACCACCTTCAAGGTCAACATGATGAAATTAAATACCTAAATCTGGAACTAGGAATCTTTCCAGAGCTCTGTTCACTCTCTTGCAAAAAGTCAAACGTCTTCATTTTTCCAATATCATTTCCCCCCCAAGTGAATTATAAGAATGTCAGGTAGGGGGGAAATAGCATAAAGTCTACCTAACTCTTACACTAAATCACTCCAAACCATTCCCCTTCTACCATACCAATCAATGCAAAATGAGGTTGGATCCAATACCAAATTTTCAGAATAAATTCTAGCAGCAGCTCTTTTCTGTGCCCAGAAGACAAAAGAATGTCCCACTATCCACACCGAGGGACGATTACCTGAAACAAAGTAGTAAATTAATAAGGATGAATATTCTCTTAATGCTGTTAGCCTTTATCCCTAACCGAGTAGCCTCTGTAGCTGCTCCTATTCTAAATGAATGTGTCATGATCCTTAAATGGCTTAAATGTAATTGATACAAACAACGTTGTAATTTCACTCTAAATTGATAACCTGTTAAAGGTGAATCGTTACTGTGAATGAATAATAGATTAGATACACCCGACCTCATATTCATATATAACCTTAATGCCTTAACCAGACAAATACTTTCGTCTTGGCACCTATTTAAAGATATCCAAGAACCAAGACCCAAGGAATCCGACTTGCAAAATTTTAGAAATATCTTTACGTTTTCTTCCAACAACTGCACATTTAAAAACAAAATACCTGACCTTCCTGCCCTGGATGGAGGTAATAACACTGATACCCTGAATGCTGCAAAAAAATGCCAGAGAAAAAAATGCATTGAACAGGATAGCTTCATATTCTGATGAGCATATTAAATTCGTTACCCTACATAACTTTGATATTATCTCAGGTGTAATAGGAGATCTATTATCAGTAATCATATGCGTTTTTCTATAACCTTTCATGGCCTGCTTTATTGAGAAGAAACTTTGACAAGCAGGTCATTTGTAAAGACGTAGAAAGAATGATACTCCAGACAGAGTTTTGTTAATGTGTGACCAAGAATAATTCTTCTCCATCAGTGAATGAAGAAATAGTAACACTAAATGTTCTGAATATTCCAAAATGGTCAATTTTAATGAAGATAGAAAAGATAACCACAGCAACCATGAAACAGAATAATTTTTAGAAGTAGATACCGTCACTGAATTCTTAATATTTACAAAAATTCAATTAGATCCCATAAATGGGGCTGGCATGAAGCTCCGACTAGGTCTGCCTCCAGCAGCAGGGAGAAAAAACGGTCCATTTGCAGGCTAGAGAGAGCATCAGCTATGATGTTAACCTTACCTTGAATGTATTTAGCCTTTAACCAGATGTTCCATTTTAGACAAAGAAAAACTAAATGCCGCAATAAAGAAACCACCTGTGGAGACTTGGCGGAAAGACAATTTACAGCAAAACATACACCATTATTGTCTGTACTCAGTAATATTCTCCTATTCACAAAATGAAAACCTCATAACTCCAAAGAAACAATAACTGGGAATAATTCTAAAAGCACTATATTTCTGCAGAAACCATTGGCAATCCACCGGCTCAGCCAAGCAGATGCGCACCAATGACCCCCCCCCCAGATTGCTCCAAAACCAATCAATCCTGCTGCATCTGTAGCCAATAAGAAATCACTGTCACAAATAAAATCCATCTGCCACAGTGATTTCCCATTAAATTGCTCCAGAAAATTCAACCAAACCAAGAGGTCCCCTTTTATCCCTGAGGTCAATCTGACATGAGAGGGAGGGCTTTTTACCACTTCCGGACCGCCGCACAACTATATACGTCCTCACTTTGAGGACGGATATCGTTGTTATGGCAGCAGCTAGCTGCCATAACCCCGGTATCGCCGTATTTGGCCGGCGGTCCACTTTAAGATAAAAGTGGTCTCTGCGGCGATCCGATGCCCTGCGCCGCTTACCAGAGCCATCGGCAGCGGCGGAGGGAATCGGATCCTTCCTGTTGCTGTGCATGGAGAAGAGTGAGGGGAAGATGGCCCCCACACGTCTCCATGACACTGCAGGGCGGAAGCGACGTCAAATTGTCACTTCCGTCCATAGCTCTTAAAGGGCCATTTTTTTTTTCTTTTTTTTTTATTGCATTTTAGTGTAAATATGAGATCTGAGGTCTTTTTGACATCGGATCTCATATTTAAGAGGTCCTGTCATGCTTTTTTTCTATTACAAGGAATGTTTACATTCCTTGTAATAGGAATAAAAGTGACACTTTTTTTAAAAAACAGTGTAAAAATAAAAAATAAAAGGTAACATAAATAAAAAAAAAATGTTTTTAAACACGCCCCGTCCCGCCGAGCTCACGTGCAGAGGCAAACGCATACGTGAGTAGCACCCGCATATGAAATCGGTGTTCAAACCACCCATGTGAGGTATCGCCACAATCAGTAGAGCGAGAGCAATAATTCTAGCCCTAGACCTCCTCTGTAACGCAAAACATGCAACCTGTAGAGTTTTTTAAATGTTGCCTATGGACCTTCCATCCTACCAGTCCTCACATCCTTAATTAATTTTTCTTTAAGCACATTAGAAAATTCTCTAGCTGATTTTAAATTATTAACTAACCTACATCCTGAACCTTCAAAATGGGGTAAATTAAAACCTACCGTAAAACCTTCAGTTAACAATGACCTGGTCTGGATAAACTCGGAGCCAAGGTAGAATTCTTTGAAAAATCACTGGCGTTACCACTTTTTTAAATATTGTCTTTTTGACCAGACTAGCTTCTGAAAATATTTAGACACCGGGTGGGCACCGGAACAAAATGCACATCCGTGCCTGTATTTGCACGCATAGACCTTTCCTATACACAACCCCTGAATTTTAATTTGTATTATTGGCACTTTGGTGAGGAAAAGGTTGCTTTTGTGACAAAAATACATTTAGCCAAAGACTAACATCTTTGGTACCCCACGGAAGTGATGGTCGAAAGCTTTCATCATAGGCCAACCAGGAAAACCCACTAAAACTCCTATACACCTCAAGGATGATATCAATGTGTTGGACTAGGGATGAACTCTTCTCTAGATATTTCTCACATAATATGCTTGCATAAATGCGGAAGGCTTGGAGCCAACTATAAAAAAGATTTTAAAACTGGCTTACGTTTATCATCATCCATTCTTTCATCCTTCTTGTCATGTCTGTGAGAAAAATCCCTAATAGAGAGAGTTGTCACTAAATCTATGTAATCTCCTTGTCATATTTTCTCCCTTATCGCAGAGGAAATATGAAATATGAAAACCCAAAGGTACACAAGGCCAACCCAAGGCATACACTCTCTACCTCTATTTTCCTTTACCTGCTTACCGTGAAGAGATTCTAGTTCCTGTGAAGTAAAAACTGCACACTTAGCCACATTATCATTGTCATTTATAACTGCTGACCAAACTCCTGCTGCAACATCACCACCCTCCCCTGCTTGATCAGACTGAACTTCATTATTATTCCGTAAAGCATGAATTAATTGCTCTAATGATGATGATAATGATTGTGTCAAGCTTACCATTATCTAAAAACTGCAATAGTTGGTTGTACTGGTTGATTGTACATGGGAGACTCGCACCGCACAGGAATTGCACTGCTGGCTTTATCTGCCCCTAAATCAGCTCCCCGACTTATCCCGCAGGCTGCTATTTCTTCATTTGCCCACGGGAGTAATCCATCTCTGTCTTGTCTCCATAGTGATGCTCCTCTACCTTGTGACAGGAGATTTAATCTCCGCCCACCCCTCATTGATGACTCGTAGCCTGCGCGCCTTTTACCCATCTCCAAGGCTGACCTCTCTCTTCTGCCTCCAAGGGGAGCAGGCATGACTGGGCTGAAGCTCCTACGCTGTTGTCGCCGCCTCTTTCCAACCCTCCGACCGTCCTCTTCCTTCCCTCGAATGGCGCTTTCCTGTCTCCCGACCTCCACATCTTCTTCCACCGGATCTTCTCCCTGCATCGAAAGAACATGGTTATGCAGAGCTCCACCGCCATCCCATTCCATCTCCTCTGACCCTTCGCTATTCTCTCCGCTGGCTTCTAACAACTCTTGACCCTTAGGTAAGGCTAAACAGCTCCAAAGCCATTCCTCTCCACCTGCTGCTTCCGCTCTCTCTAAAAGCTGATGAACTAGAGTCTTCATGACACTAGGGGATATCACCTCAGCGTTCAGCGGTATTATAGCTCTTCTGCTAAAGCTCTTCTTGATGACTCCTCTCTGGCAACTGGCAAAATTCCAGTTAGGGGGTTCTATAAAGAGCCACCCAAACACCTTCCAGAAGGTACCAAGGTCACCTGACCCTAACTAGCCAATCTTATTTAACATTCTCACCTTCTAGAAGCTTCTCTGTCATGTGATCCTGTTACACCAATAGAATAAGCCCCTTTATAAATTCTTTCATATTAATGCAATAGGCGATGCCATAGCCCCCTGAGGCAAGGGGAGCCTAAATAGGCTGCCCTCCTTTTACCCCACATTCATTTTTAATTATAGAAACTAAAAGTGGCGTGTGTGATTTGTGTTAAAATCACTTGTATAAAAAAGTCATGAGACTAACTGACTCTTAAGAGGCTAGGAGAAAAAATGTATTAATACTGCGTCCTGTGAGCTACCACTAATTAATAGACCATACAGGTCTCAAAACTAATAACTCTATAATGAATTAGCCGCTAGCATTACACATGTCTCATAAATCATGCACAAGATCAATAAATATATATAAATACGCTGCGCTATCCAAAATATAAAATCCAGCATAAAGTGCTAAACGTGCAATGCAATGTTAAATAAAGTTCTAAATATGCAATATATGCAATATTAAAGTGATAATGTGCCTATACTTGAACAACTCTGTGATAACATAAAAATATAAATACATATATTGTATATTGCATATAGTCAAAAATCGCAGTTATCATGCTTTATTGTGTCTTTTTAGAGTGGCACCCTGAAGCGCCATGTAAATGTGAGTACCCTGCATAGGATTTTACTAAAGTGTTTTATACCATGAAGCCCTCTCTCTATTTGATATACCGAGGTTAAAAGTCGCATTCCTTTGAGGCGCAGTGACATATGGTCAACTCAGGATCCCGGATGCACCCTAGAACCATTTAGTGGTTCAAAGGCGTATTTTGACCAAGCCTAACAGCAAGGTCATACGCCCTAAGGTGAGCAGTTATCACCTAGGGGGGAGCACTTGTGTGTGGACACAGCAACCTTTTTTTGGCATTTCAATGAATCGCATGGATTTTTGGAGCACTTATGGACTATTTTAATTACTGCACAATGATTATTGCACAATAATATATAGCACTTCATATTTTTTTTTAATGCATTTCACTGTTATGTATTTTTTATTTGTATTATTCTGAGATTACTTTTTCTGCGATTTTTGACTATATGCAATATACAATATATGTATTTATATTTTTATGTTATCACAGAGTTTTTCACGTATAGGCACATTATCACTTTAATATTGCATATATTGCATATTTAGAACTTTATTTAACGACGGACCAGCGCCTACACATCACTTCCCGGCAGCACAGTGGGAGGAATACATCTCCAGCTGATCGCTACTTCCCCCACTTGTACCTGCTTGGGTTTCAGTGACTGAACAGTGACTGAACAGTGACTGAACAACCAAACACCAACGAAACCCACTTTTGAATGATATCCCTCCCCAGTGGCCAAGGGGGGGTGAACGAACGGGACCTGTTGGATGTTTGCAACCTTTTTTTATATTTATTTTTATTTTTGTTTTATAATTTTTGTCTTTTTTACTTACTTTTTAAATAAATACTTTTTGGGACTATATTATACTATGGAAGCCTTTTTCTTTCCCTGATATGAGGGCTAATTGCAACATGATCATTGGAGCCATCTGAAGCATCGCAGCAGTAGCAGTCTCCCGTGCAGCATTACAGGCTTGATACCCCTGTAGGGGTTCCGACATCTGGGCTAATTGCAACATGATCATTGGAGCCATCTGAAGCATCGCAGCAGTAGCAGTCATCCGTGCAGCATTACAGGCCTGATACCCCTGTAGGGGTTCCGACATCTGGTGAGTGAGCAATCTGAGGGGGATCACAGAAGTCACCATCCTACCCTGTACACATCAAGTCACTTTGGGGATAATATCAAGTCTGATTGCCGCATGAAATACATGAGACTATTACACATTTGTGCAATTGCTACAACATATGAACTATATGTGCACTGAGACATAGAGATACTGTTGCGATATTGTATATAGAATCCTTTTCCCCATAGGAACCAACATAAGTGGATCCACGCATGTTTCATGCATTTTTGTCGCTACAAACTAGATATCTTTATTTTGTACTAAGTGCTGAATGTGTGTTGTGATGGGTAAAACTACACTGTCCTATGAAAAGCATATGATATTGTAGCACATACAGAGTCTTTTCTGATTATCTCTGTATGCGATTATATACTGACCCACACATATGTACTTTAGCCAATTGAGTGTGACTCTGCAACATTTTCCGTTTTCCATTTAATTACAGCACCCTTTCACCCATATTGGTTTGAAATCTTGTGATATATATAAAATTACATTTATACAACGTTCCCTGTATAGGCTGAGCCAAACAGGTCTCTCGGGTAGCGCCGTTTTTTCCCTATTTATCCCCTAATATTTCCTATATCTGCAGGACATTCCTAGGGAGTGTCTCTGTTTAAGGGAGGCAGCAACCTGTAAACACTTGGCCTATATACTTGGTTCACCCATAGGAACCAACATAAGTGGATCCACGCATGTTTCATGCATTTTTGTCGCTATAAACAAGATGTCTTTATTTTGTACTAAGTGCTGAATGTGTGTTGTGATGGGTAAAAATACACTGTCCTATGAAAAGCATATGATATTTTAGCACATACAGAGTCTTTTCTGATTATCTCTGTATGCGATTATATACTGACCCACACATATGTACTTTAGCTAATGGAGTGTGACTCTGCAACATTTTTTGTTTTTCCATTTAATTACAGCACCCTTTCACCCATATTGGGTTGAAATCTTGTGATATATATAAAATTACGTTTATACAACGTTCCCTGTGTAGGCTGAGCCAAACAGGTCTTTCGGGTAGCGCCGTTTTTCCCTATTTATCCCCTAATATTTCTTATTTAACATTGCATTGCACGTTTAGCACTCTATGCTGGATTGTATATTTTGGATAGCGCAGCGTATTTATATATTTAGGAGAAAAAATGTACTGGAATTATTTTATTTACTTTATTTGTCTTCAGCTTTCCAGGTTAAATGACACTCAGGGGGTGATTTACGAAAGCCATGCACTATCAGTATAGGTGCGCGGCGAGGCACAATGCACATTTCCATATTTACAAAACGGTGCGTCGGTGCGGCCCTGTCATGTTAGCATGTTAGCATGTTACATTGCCAACATGTGATATGTTAAAATTATGTAAAAAGACTCTCGCTCCTCTAGCTCTTCCTAAAAGTGCATTTAACCTTCCCCCTCTAATGCATATGATTTCCTTGGGCTAGCTTTTGCTTTTAAAGGGGAACTACACACTCCATTCTCCAATGCAATCTATTCTCCAATGCTCTTGTCTCCCCCCTCTAATCCCTTGGATTTCCATGGGCTAACTTTTGCTTTTAAAGGGGAACTCCACACTCCATTCTCTAATGCTCTTGTCTCCCCCCTCTAATCACTTGGATTTCCCTGGGCTAGTTTTTGCTTTTAAAGGAGAATTCCACACTCTACTCCATTCTCAAAAGGTTGTGAGTTGCCTTCACCAATCCAAACCACATCCTTTTTCAGAGCCTACAACAAGGCCAGCTAGGAAAGGGGTGAAAAGAGCGATTGCCCAACCCCCTCCTGAACCATAAAAGGCCACATGCACTCAACATAGCTGGCTCCCTTTGGGGCATGTTTGGCTCAGCCCAAAACCAACCACAAAGCACCTTGTACCCACTAGTTTAAAGGGGCTTTCCACATTCTGTGAAGCCCCACGTCTGCAGCCCCCCACAACCCCAGTCTAGGGTTGTGTGGAAGAGGCCCTTGTCCCCCTGAATATGAGAACAAGGTGGTTGACTTTTGGTGTGCCCGAGCCCCTCCTGCCCCCAAGCATCCATCCCCCTTTCATGGGCTGGCTTGCTGTGTGTTTGGCTAGGGGTTTGTTAGTGTGTGGGGGGCACAATATTTTTTTTAGTTTGGGGTGGTATTTTTCACATGAGGGTTCTCATTTTAAGCCTTAACAGACCCAAATGACCTTGTATGTATTGGGGTGGAGGCTATTCTCTGTTTTGGGTAAAATCTTGCAGTTGCAATGTAGATTTGTAAGTTTTCTCTACAGTTGTACATCTATGAAGCAGCATTTTGGATACATGCTCCAGATGCACCACTTTACAGGCACAGTGTAGTTGCCACTAGTAACGAACATCCACCATATCACCCCGCTGCCAGACTCCCATATATGACTTACATAGACAATGAAAAGTCATTTTCTGTGTTTTGTTTTTGTTTATTGGGGGGTATAACTTGGTTGGGGAAAGGGGTATATGGGATGACCATAGAATAGATCACTTTGCCTACTACTACTACTGTTCCCAGCTAGCCCAACTTGCAAATCCTGTGCCCTCAGGCCACATCGTTTTGACAACTCCCCACAGTGTCTCCTCTGATCCAGGACTCCTTATCAATGACTGTGTGATAAGGACTTTGCCAATGACCGTGTAAAGGCAAAGTTCCCTCACAGACTCCCTGGCATGTCTCCACATCTCGCCCTCTACCGTGGTACACTCACCGACCGTACGTTCCAACAGCTTCACCTGCCCCTCTGCTCCAGGAATTCCTCTCCCCGGGCCTCCTCCTGCGATCGGTGCACCCCCCCCAGATAGGTGTGCCCTCCTGCTGCTGTCTAGTACTCCATTCTCCACTTCTCTCAGCCAACAACTCCCCCCAGTGGCATGTTACCTCAGCTTATATAGGAGGCCTGCCCCTGCCAATGCCAGTTGGGGATTGGTCAGGGCTCCCACATGAGCTGCCTGCCACTCCAGTTCTAGGCCCTGCCCCTCTTCCATAACATTCTCCCTGGAAGCAAGGGAAGGGCCCCCAGAACTAGAGCACAGGTGGTCACACCCACTGCTATTTCAACCAGTCCCTGCCCCATATCAAAACAAACAGGCCTAGCTTAAAGCATAGGCCTGCCTAAATTTACCTGTGTTGACTGTTTCCCTAGCAAAAATCCTATGCTAGCACCTACCTATTGGTAGAGGGTGCTACATTTGCATTTTTAAAGGCACTTCTCCTTGTTTCATTTTTGGGGTTGTCCAAATTGGTGACATTGATATATGTCCCTCAGGGTGGGACCTGGGCCCCTATACCCATTTTAAGGCCAATAACTAGAATATAAGCCAGCCAACTGGGGACTAGCAAAATTAACAATTCAGTTCCCATAAACTGCAATGGTATTTGTTGTATAACTTTTGCCGATGTTAGGCTCTTTGTTTGCCCCCCTGGACCGGGGGGTGTTTGTCCCATCTGTAATTTTGTAGCATGCTGGATGAGTTCTTAATTTTGGACAGGGGTTGGCTTATTTTGTGTTAGCTGCATTTGGGTTGGTCTGGGCATGCTCAGAGAGTGTTTTTTGGGTTAGTAATTTAAGGACATCCTTAACAGATGTACCCACTTTAAAGTAATGTCTCTACACTGGATGAACTTGCATTTTGTGTGTTTCATGGACTGTGCATGTGTTTTCAATTGCCTCATTAGCACACAAACCTATGTTATATAAAGCTTGCAGACAGCATTCTTTAACTTGCCCTGAAAAGAGGTGTGTGTGTGTATATTTGGGTTTCCTTATAGAGTTTGTAACACATGTATTTTCTCTTTGTATTTTGTTTGTTATGTCTTTGCAAAACAGATGTGTTTTAGAGCAAATATTTTTTACTTTTGTTAATTTTTGGGGGGGGATATTTTTCCCAAAAATATTTTTGATGTTGTCAATGTGTGTTTGCAGGTTGTTGGTTTTTTTATTTAATTGTCCGTGCTGCATTATTTTGCAAAATCTTCCTCAAGATGTTGTGACTAATAAATGTTTAAATCCTTAAGAGACTGTCCGTTTGTGAGCGCAGTCCTTTTAACTCCTGTTAATTTCAAAATTAACAAGAAATTGCAAAATGGTCAGACAAAACCATATTCTGTTGGTGTCTCAAATTAACATACATGTGTTTTTTGCTTTCCTTTTTGTTTTGCAGATGCATACTCAATCCAAGTAATGCATTTTACACTCCCACCCCCCTAAACAATTTTCATGCAACAGATTTCCCAGCTGCAGCTTAACTAGGCTGATTGGCATGGCAATACAAAAAAAGGTGTGATTTGTCTAAAAGCTTCTTTCATGGTAGTATACGCATGGATTGTGCTTATGCTGCCATGGATAGGGACCAGGAAAGGAAAATCAAAGAGAGGTAAGTATTCGTTTTTCCATTTTAGCGCAGTGGTTCTCAGCCTCAGTCCTCAAGTACCCCCGACAGGACATGTTTTGGGAATTTATCTTAGCTAAAATAGCTGTCCAAAATTCCAAGCCATTGACTGATTTAAAGCACCTGCGCAAGATGAAGGAACACCTGCAAAGATGGTCTGTTGGGGGTACTTGAGGACAGGGTTGAAAACCACTGATTTAGAGCAGTGAGCTAAAATCTAGCTCAAGACAATTCTATTTTAATTGTGGGCTTTTGAGGGAAACCTAATGAGTGAGAGAACCCCTGCTTGCCTTTTTTAGGTTGGGCTTTGTGTCCCTTTTCTGAAAATTGGCTTCACTTCCTGTCACATAGCCAAAAAGGAAGTGAGGGTAAAACCCTACCAATGTCTTTCCTTGGGGACACACAGGTCTGTGTAACTAGTGTCCCCATTATTTAAGAAGTGTCAGAAGAAGAGAAGCGTCACACAGCGGGAGCCTCTAATGGATGCGGTGCGGCCCAAGAACGAAGCGGAGAAACAACGTGGAGGAAGATGCCGGACGAGAACACCGGAGCATATAGCAGAGGATCGGAGGAAGAACCAGAGGAAGAAGAAGATGGAGGAAGAAACCGAAGGAAGAAGGAAGGAAGAAGACCCGAAGAAGATGGAAAGAAGACTTTAAATAAAGGAATTGTCAAAAACTGTCACTTGTCCTTTTTAACATTTTTGACACTTTTTTTATGAAATGGTAGGGGTACTTTTGTACCCCATTACCATTTCACACGGGGGGGCCAGGATCTGGGGGTCCCCTTGTTAAAGGGGGCTTCCAGATTCCGATAAGCCCCCCGCCCGCAGACCCCCACAACCACCGGCCAAGGGTTGTGGGGATGAGGCCCTTGTCCTCATCAACATGGTGACAAGGTGCTTTGGGGGGTCGCTACCCCAAAGCACCCTCCCAATGTTGAGGGCATGTGGCCTGGTACGGTTCAGGAGGGAGGGGGGCGCTCTCTCATCCCCCCTCTTTTCCTGCGGCCTGCCATGTTGCGTGTTCGGATAAGGGTCTGGTATGGATTTTTGGGGGGACCCCACGCCATTTTTTTTTATTTTGGCGCGGGGTTCCCCTTAATATCCATACCAGACCTGAAGGGCCTGGTATGGAATTTAGGGGGACCCCCACGCCATTTTTCTTTAAATTTTGGTTTGGTGTTCCCCTGTGGGGAAATCCCATGCCGTTTTTATCAAAGAACTTTTATGTGTATTGTCGGATCAACAATTCATTATAGCCACGAATAGTTTTAAATGACATTTTTTACTTTGAAATGTCATTTTGCTGTCAGACTGTTCTAAACACGGGAAACATGTGCTCCTTTACAGGCATACTATAGACACCCCCCAGGTACGAAATTTAAAGGAATATTACACTTTTATTGTTTCACTTTAAACATTATTAAAAGCACTGCTCCTGAAAAAAAGTCAGTTTTTAAAACTTTTTTTTGCATTGCTACATGTCCCCTGGGGCAGGACCCAGGTCCCCAAACACTTTTTATGACAATACCATGCATATAAGCCTTTAAAATTACCACTTTTGATTTCTCCCATAGACTTTTAAAGGGTGTTCCGCGGTTTTCGAATTTGCCGCAAACACCCCAAATTGTTCGCTGTTCGGCGAACTGGCGAACAGCCGATGTTCGAGTCGAACATGAGTTCGACTCGAACTCGAAGCTCATCTCTAATGCTATGGTGCAAATCATTGAAAATTTATCACACCTGATCACACCTGATGTACTGAGTACCTATCTCATTTCTTGAGACACTAACAAGCCAGGAGAGTACAAATACCCACAAAATGACCCCATTTTGGAAAGCAGACACCCCAATGTATAATTTATGATGCATAATGAGTCTTTTGAACTGTTCTTTTTTTTGCAGACGTTTTTGGAAAATGTGGAAAACGCATTTTTTTCCCACAAAGTTGTTCATTTTTAAGATATTTCCAACACATAGCATGTACATAGCAAAAATGAGACCCCAAAATACATTCTGCTACTCCTTCTGAGTATGGCGATACCACATGTGTGAGACTTTTACACAGCCTGGCCACATACAGAGGCCCACCGGTGAAGCAGCACCTTCAGGCGTTCTACAAGCATAAATTACACATCTCATTTCTCAACCACCTATTACACTTTTGAAGGCCCTGGAGCATTAGGACAATAGAAACGCCCACAAAATGACCCCAGTTTGGAAAGCAGACACCCCAACGTATAATCTATGAGGCATAATGAGTCTTTTGAACTGTTCATTTTTTTCCAGAAGTTTTTGGGAAATGTGGAAAAAAAATGAAAACCCATTTTTTTTTCCACAAAGTTGTCAATTTTTAACATATTTCCAACACATAGCATAAATGACACCCCAAAATACATTCTGCTACTCCTTCTGAGTATGGCGATACCACATGTGTGAGACTTTTACACAGCCTGGCCACATATAGAGGCCCACCAGTGAAGTAGCACCTTCAAGCGTTCTACAAGCATAAATTACAAATCTCATTTCTCAACCACCTATTACAAAATGACCCCAGTTTGGAAAGCAGACATCCCAATGTATAATCTATGAGGCATGATGAGTCTTTTGAACTGTTCATTTTTTTCCAGAAGTTTTTGGGAAAAATTACACATATAATTTCCTGACAACCTATTATTTTTGAAGGCCCTTATATTTCTAACACATAGCATTTACATACCAAAAATTACACTCCAAAATAAATTCTATTGAGGAAAGGGTAAAAAAAAAAGTATTACCTGTGGTTTTAGTAGTGTCCCCAGAGGAGAGAATTGGTGCAGGCAGCAGGCAGCAGGCAACAGGCAGGGATGTGCTTAGCAACAATAGTAATTATCCAGGCAGCAGGCAGGAATATTGTCTATAGTCAGCACAAGGATATCGTCAGGACAGCCAAAGCATTTGTCCAAAGAAATTGTCCAGGCAGAGACAGCCAGCACAGCCATAATATTGGTCCTGGTACACCGTTACCTCCCTGCACTCATTATTGTACCGCTCTCCAGCCCTTCATAAACATACTGCCTCTTGCTACAGCTAATTATTTCCATAGTTCAGGTAGCAGGCAGAGGTGTGGTCAGTTTAGGCTGCAGGCAGGGGGATGGCGGCAGTAAGTGAGCAGCAGGCTGAGGGCTGCAATCAGGTAAGACCTGTTCACAGGGGCACAGGGGTAGAGGCTTCGACCCACCCAAATCTCTATGAAGTCTCCAGACTCCAGACCCTAATCCGGAAATTACTAAACCCGGAGACAACAAAAAAAATTGTTTTCTCCATCCGGAAAAACATTTCTGGAGCCCCTCACATGTGAGACCCCTGTGTCCTACAGTAGCAGGGCAACAGATCAGTCCAAGCAGTAGGCAAAAGCATAGTCCATAAAACAGGCCAGGGTCAGATGACGTACAAGCAGTCCAAGCGGTAGGCAGAAGCATTGTTGATAAAACAGGCCAGGGTCAGTTCACATGGAAGCAGTCCAAGCAGTGGGCAGAAACATAGTTGGTAAAACAGGCCAGGGTAAGTTCACATGTAAGCAGTCCAAATGGTTGGCAGAGGTATAGTCAAAAAACAGGCCAGGGTCAGTTCACGTAGAAGGCAGTGGCATGGTTATTTGAGGAAGCGTGGGAAATGGTCAGCACAGATAATGAAAATGGTGAAATGGTTAAGAATATGGGCTAATATTTTAGGGACGTGTGATATAGTCTGAAGCATTCACCAATGCAAAGGCCGGGTTCGGAGGGACACTGGGGACAATGGTAGCTGGTATCTCTTCGAAATCCTTTATTGCTGCATACTCTACATCTTTGTTGGCGTCTTTGTCCTGATTTAGATGCTGGAATGTGGTCCAGGAAGTGGCGTTCATGAAGTCGGCTAACAGCATCAGCAAAGGTTTTCTGGGGGGGGTCTCTGATGGTAGATGAGGGACGTGATAACTTCTATGAATTTTAGGAAGTGGGCAGGGCTTTCGGTGGATTTGGTGTAAATTATGTAGGCATTATAAATGGCCAAATGAATAAAATAGAGTGCTACTTTCTTGTACCAGAAACGGGACCTCCTTATTGCTAAATAGGGCTGAAGCATTTGGTCTTTGAAATCCACCCCCCCCCCATGTACAGATTGTAATCTTGTACACATTTTGGCTTTACAATGGGACCTCGTCTTCTCTGAACTTCAAATGTAGTGTCGTCATGGATGGTGGACATCCTGTACACATTCCTGGTATCTTTCCACCTCAAGGCCAGCACTTCGTTGAATCTCAAAGTTGCTCTTTCTCCCATTGGCAATTCTTATTTTACTATGGCTTGTGGGAAGCCCTTCCTATTCTTTCTGAAGTTTCCACAGGCCAGGGTTTGTGCGAGGTATAGGTGTTTGAAAAGGGGCAGGCTGGTGTAGAAGTTATCCAGGTATATGTGGTAACCTTTCTTCAGCAGTGGGTATGCCAGGTCCCATACAATTTTATCAGTTGTGCCCATGTAGGCCAGGCACTCAGGGGGCTGGAGCTGGGAATTCTCTTCCTTCGTATATGCGGAACGCATACAGATATCCCGTGACTCTCTTGCAAAGCTTATAAAATTTCACTACGTATTTGGCCCTTTTGCTAGGAATGTATTGTTTTATTCCTAACCAGCCTGAAGAGGGTACCAGGGACTTATCTATACATATGCTTATCGGGGACATAGAGTTCTGCAAATCGCTGGAAAAAGAAATTAATGAGTGGTGGAATTTTATATAATTTATCGTAATTTGGATGATTGCGGGGAGGGCACTGGGTGTTGTCACTGAAATGAAGAAAGCGCATTATCATCTCGTATCGGGACCTGGACATTACGGAAGAATAAATAGGCATGTGGTGGATGGGGTTGGTGACCAATAGGCATGTCCTTCATTTTTTTTTTTTGTAAGCCTCACGTTTATGGTGAGGCCCATAAACACTTTGAACTCCTCCAGAGTCAAATCCTTCCACTCAAATGGATGGGCATATGAAGATTGGGAGTTGTTGGCAATATGCTCCTGGGCATATAAATTGGTCTGGTCCACGATGAGTTGCAGCAAAGTGTTGGGCAAAAATAAATGAAAACAATCAATTTCATTTATTGGCCTGCACACCTGGCTGTGCGGTGAAAGGGGGAATTCTTGCTGATCCTGAGTCGGAAGGAAGCCATGTTGGACTGGCAAAACCATCTGGGAGATATGTAGCGACCCTGGCTCTTGGGGGACGTGGCACTCCAGTGCTGGTAGTTGGAGTTCCTGTGCTGGCATTTGGGCATGATGCATTTCTTGTGGCCTTTTGCTGGCGGCAGCTCTGGTACTGGGTCTTTGGTTTTGGGGTCTATCGCTGGCAGCAGCGCTGGTACTGGGCCTGGGAATTTGATCCTGGGGTATATTGCTGGTGGCTGCCTGGTTTCAAGAGCACCGTGCTCTTTTAGGAGGGATCCATTCTTCCTCTGATTCATTTGTCGATCCACTACTATCGATCGGTTCAAATGCTGAATTTGATTCACAATGGGAATTGGCATTTGAATCTGATGAGAACTCCCCGCTGCTCTCATCAGTCATGGAGAGGAACTGGAACGCCTCCTCACTTGTATAGAATCTTTTGGACATTTTTTCTGATGGGCTGTGAGGTGGGTGACAAATGACGGTCACTGATGTGCGACAGGTGATGAGTGATGTGTGACGGTCACTGATGGGTGACAGGTGACGTGTGACGGTCACTGGTGGGTAGCAGGTGATGTGCGACGGTCACTGGTGGGTGAGAGGTGACAGGTAACGGGTGACAGTCACTGATGGCAGTCTCTGATGGTGACTGGTGCACTTTATGGGACTGATAGGTGACAGATGAGGGTCATGGATGGGTCAATGATGACGGTCACTGGTGATGTTCACTGATGGGTGACAGGTGCATTGCTGACGGCAGTCTCTGATGGTGACAGGTGCACTTTGTGGGCACTGATGAGTGACAGGTGCACTTTGTGGGCATTGATGGATGACAGGTGCACTTTTATAAGTACTGATGTGGTGACTGATGTGACTGTTGGGTGACATCTGTAATGGGGGGGGGGTGATGTGACAGGTTCTCTTTTATTTGTTGTGTTGGTGCAGTACAGTACAAACACAGATCAGTAACTCACTGCTCCTGGCTCTTCTCTCCTCACACTGGAAACGGTGTGTGAGGAGAGAAGAGCTGGTAATAGCTAGTAACCGGTCTTTGTTTACATTTAGTGATCGGCTGTGAACGGATCAAAGCCGATCACGTGGTAAACAGCCGCCAGCCATTGGCTGTTTACCCTTGTCGGTGACGAGCAGTGTTCCACCGACGTGACATGCGCAGTCTAAAGCAGGGAAAACCTATTTGTGATCTCCCGTGATGTAATCGCGGCCGATCACATGGTGAACAGCTATGCCCAATGGCTATTCACCCCTGTCGGTGACACGCTGTGTCCCGGGGACACGGCGACACTGACAGAGCAGGGCTGCACGCCTGCGATCGTGCGCATGCCCTGTGTGAATCAGCCGCCGTTAATAGAGAACACCAGTTGCCTTTCACTATAAACATTTGATAGTCCAGGCCTGGAAATCTGCATCTGCTTTACTATTAAGTTCCATAAAAATTGGGTTCCTGTATCTAGACGCGCAACCGCTGTGTATGTGAGATGTGCAACTGCTGTGTGCGCGGAGGTATGTACCCGTGGCGCATATCTGGTTCCCGAAAAACGGTAGCCACTGGCCAGCACACAGGAATGACATCACGCCCCTCCAGGAAGTTGCTTGTACTGCTGCTAATTTCTTCCCACCACCATGCCCCGCTCACTGTTCTCTGAGGAAGAGATGATCCTTATTTGCAAATTAAGATAATTTTTTATTTATTTTTACATGGGGTGGTATTTGTGTGGGTCATGTGCGTATGTCTAAATGATTTGGCCTCAAAACACACACCTACTTCCTGTGTACAGATTCACTTCCGGGCCAATGTATATTGCTTCCTGCTTCAGTGTGTGTGTATGTATAGATATATCTATAGATGTAGGTTCTTGTGTCCACCAGCAGAGAGAAGTTGGGTAGATGCCACACTCCCAATTCTGGAGTCATAATAATGGTCTAGCACAGGGGTCTTCAAACTATGGCCCTCCAGTTGTTCAGGAACTACAATTCCCATCATGACTAGTCATGTCTGTGAATATCAGAGTTTTACAATGGCTCATGGATGTGTAGTTCCGAAACAGCTGGGGAGCCATAGTTTGAAGATAGGAAGACGCACTTGAACAATTAATTCAAATTATAGGAAATCAAACAGGCTCTTGCACTAAATCTAATTTATTTAAGATCTAACCGATTGCAGTGTATGGTCACCTTTAAAGATCAAGATCTGAAAATATTAATTTATTGGGTTTAGAAACATTTCTCTGTTCTTTGTAATGTATTGAAAGATTTGGGTAAAAAAAGAAAAAAAAATTATATTAGAAGTGATAGGAATGAGATTAGCATCAAAGGGGTTAATTAACTGAGAACACTTACTAATTGCCTAACAAGATACATCCAATGAGATGAAATTAACCAATTGTATTGGGCGTGCGCTATTATCAATGAGAAAACCGCAGTTACCCTAGCAACAGTTGCAGTTTACATATGCGGGTATTTATTATAGTTATGTGCGCCTGTTCGTACGTTCGATTAATGACTTTTCTGGCACACTAATTAATATATGAACTGGTGCAGTGCCTTCTTCTTAGTAAATCATCCCCTCGGTGTAATTCAAACTAGATAAGTGAGGACATTCAAAAGGAATTAGTGCATGGGACTGCACCATAGATTAGGGGACTATTGTAGACAAACTGTTTTTTTCTTTTAAACACCAGCTAGGGAAACATAAAAAATGTCCAGAGCCGGGCTTTAACTAGGGTTTACCAAACATACATTACTTACTAGACTTAAATGTGATAAACTTGGCGCCTCAGTTCTTTTTTTTTTTGTTAAATTAATTTCTATTGATTAGGAAAATGGATAACACACAAGGATGATACACGACACAGAGATATCACAATAAGTGTAAAGCATGTGTCATGTTCGGAATTGCAGTTCCATAAGGTAGTATACATTGAATATTAACTGGTACTTAATTAACCAAACAAGCAGTAGGTACAACCATATGAACACAAATGTCAAGGAGGGTGCCGCAAGGCTGCCGACAATGACCAAACTTGGTTGAACTTAGTGCAGATGAGGGAGTTGATCACCGGTTGGTGCTTATAAGAGTGGTTCAGATGTACTGTGAGTGTCACTTCAGAAATATTTGGGGATTCCTGGGACCTCTATTTCTTAAGTATGACGCTACAGGCTGCTAGGAATACATGTGTGACCACGGGTCTCATATGATGTGGATATGAATCTATTCCCAGGTTGAGGTATAATAAAACACCGTATAATGAAACGTGACAAAACATTTAGAGTTGGCTGCTTTTATCAGACAGCTAGACTTGCAGTGAGAAATAAACCAAATGTGTGATAAAATT
This sequence comes from Aquarana catesbeiana, assembly GCF_042186555.1. Lineage (NCBI taxonomy): Eukaryota > Metazoa > Chordata > Amphibia > Anura > Ranidae > Aquarana > Aquarana catesbeiana. The sequence continues at coordinate 357,743,566 of NC_133328.1, read as the reverse complement.
GGCGCCTCTCCTCTATTTACTCCATATAATCATTTAATTTGTATGGGCCAGTAGGGATGGACCGGACGGCCCCCTGTTTGGTTCTCACCAGAACTTTTGAATATCAGGAAATTTCGGACCTGAATGACGAACCCCATTGAAGTTTATAAGAACCCGAACATGAAAAATCTAAAGTGCCCATTTTGAAGGCGTATATGCAAGTAATTGGGCTTGCAATGGTTGCGGGAGGGGGGGGGTCCAGGTACTGCCCTGGGGGACATGAATCAATGGAAAAAAAGTTTGAAAAAAACATCATTTTTAAATGAACACTGATTTATTGATGCTTAAAGTGAAAGTATAAAAATGAAAAATTCCTTTCACTATAGTGTCTGGGGGGTCCCCTTAGTCCACCTGCAAAGTGGAACATCTCTACTGTGTATAGAAGCTGCTGCAGCAATAATTGCATTTATAAAGCCCAAAAAAATGACATTTTCCCTACAAGCCCTGCCTGAGGACTGGCCACATCCACCTTAGCCTGTGGACACATACACTGCTGGCCCCCTTACAGTGCCATGGGTACGTCTGCCTCTCCTTGCTGTCCTCCCAGACATGATGGGGGGAGTAGGGGTGCTTATTAACAAAATGTAATAAAGATGTGTAAATGTGTACGTGGATGCACTTTAATCAATGGAAAGTGGTGGTTGGTGCACTTTAATTTGAGTATTCACAATACAGACACACTCCATGGATACCCTATAATATACTGCAACATTGTGCGTCAAATGTGCAGTAAGGCACAGAACTATATGGCGTTAAACTTGCAGTAATGTCCAGAACTATACGGCGTTAAACTTGCAGTAACAGACAGAACTATGTGGCGTTAAACTTGCAGTAACGCAATGAAACATATGGCGTTAAACTTGCATTAACGCACAGAACTATATGGCGTTAAACTTGCATTAACTCACAGAACTATATGGCATTAAACTTGCAGTAACACACAGAACTATTTGGCGTTAAACTTGCAGTAACGCAATGAAATATAGGGCGTTAAACTTACAGTAATTCACAGAACTAAATTGCGTTAAACTTGCAGTAACGCAATGAAATATACGGCATTAAACTTGCAGTAACGCAATGAAATATAGGGCGTTAAACTACCTGAAATGCACAAAACTATATGGCGTTAAACTTGCAGTAATGCAATAAAATATACAGCTTTACACTTGCAGTAACGCACAGAACTATATGGCGTTAAACTTGCAGTAACGCACAGAACTATATGGCGTTAAACTTGCAGTAACGCACAGAACTATATGGCGTTAAACTTGCAGTAACGCATTGAAATATACGGCGTTAAACTTGCAGTAACGCAATGAAATATACGGCGTTAAACTTGCAGTAATGCACAGAACTATATGGCATTAAACTTGCAGTAACGCACAGAAAAAAAACTGTTAACCGGTCACTACACTCACACCGACTGAACTATCCCTACATTCACACTAATGTAAAAATAAATGGTGGTCATATTACACTCACAATGACTGAACTATCCCTACATTGACACTAATCTAAAGATGAATGGTCACACAACACTCACAATGAATAAACTATCCCTACATTGACACTAATGTAAAGATGAATGGTCGTAACTACACTTACACTGAACTATCCCTAGATGCACACTAAACTGATAACCTACACTGACAATAGAATCAGAATAGCACACTATAGCACACTAATCCCCCGTACACATGATCGGACATTGATTGGACATTCCGACAACAAAATCCATGGATTTTTTCCGACGGATGTTGGCTCAAACTTGTTTTGCGTACACACGGTCAAAGTTGTCGGAATTTCCGATCACCAAGAACGCGGTGAAGTACACCACGTACGACGAGACTAGAAAAGGCCAGTTCAGAACCAAGCATGGCACCCTTTGGGCTCCTTTTGCTAATCTTGTGTTAGTAAAAGTTTGGTGAGAGACGATTCACGCTTTTTCAGACTCGTGGTTTTCAGATCGTTTTCTGCTGTTCAGTTTGTGCTTGTGGGTTTGTATCTGCTCTTCAGTGCGTGCAGCGAGTACCATTGACTCTTGTCATTGTGTTCTTGTTCGTTCGTTACTGTTTTTCAGGTCGCTCTTCACAGGCCTTGCTGTTCTTCAGTGCATTCTGTTACTTCATTCTGAGCAGCCAACCGTTTTCTAGCCATGTTGCGTATACGTACTCCTCGTAGAGTTTGTGCTGTGCGGGGGCTTGGTGTTGGGGTCCTGACCTTGACACAAGTCCAGTCCATGAACAGGGTGGGGAGGAGCTCATGGACCAAGAATTGGCTGCTTCAGCGTGACCAGTTCTGTCACATGCCTTTACTCCGTGAGATCCATGAGAATAATCCTGATGATTTCAGGAACTTTCTCAGGATGACGGATCCCGTATTTCACCGTTTGTTGGCTTTGCTGACCCCTTATATTAGCAGGCAGGATACCTGCATGAGGCAAGCCATCACTCCGGAGCAGAGGCTAGTCTCCACCCTGCGATACTTGGCGACAGGTGGAAGCCTGCAGGACTTGAAGTTCTCGACAGGCATCTCCCCCCCAGGCTCTGGGAATCATTATCCCAGAGACCTGTTCTGCCATCATCCAGGTCCTGCAGAAGGAGTATATTAAGGTAAGATTTTTATCCTTTAATATCACATTTTATTGTATTTAATGTTTGCTAATATATTGTATTTCTTTCCTCATTCCCTAATTACCATGATTGTAATATGCTGTGAATGTCCCCTTTGTCCTCATGCATGCTGGATTATGTAATTTTTTGTTGTTCTTTATACATATTTGCCTTCACTAACCTCCCCAGCATGGTCTCCTGGCCTTAACATGTAGTCACTTAACAATGTATTTTATCAGCTCCATATTAGTGCTTTACCCCAAACACCCCCTAAAATGTTTTTAAATGTGATTTGTGCTTTAAATTCAGGCAGAGTGCCAGAGGTTTTTTGGGGGGGGTCCCCAAATCATTTGGAACCCTCCCTCCCCCCAACTGCTAAGTCAGCTGATACCAATTCTCTATCTATCCTCAATCTATCTGCTGACTTTGCCAAACCCATACACACTATAGCCATCTCTTTTGTGCTCAGATTTATGGATGAATTCCCCAAAGAATGTAGTGCAAGGGCCTTCCTGTATACTTTCAAATGGTACTGTTTAAAGTTTTGGTATCCTATTATTATCTTGATAGGTAATAGCAGAATGTCCAAATGTCATAAAATGTGTACAATGTGTATTTATATCTTTGTATTATGACACTTCTTACCTGTCCAGTGGGCTGCCAATAGTGTAACTAAGGAGGGGCTGGCCAAAGTAGTACCCATTATTTAGGCATTCATCTCTCAATGAAGTGGAGAGGGTTACCTGTCCAAGAGTTCCCCCCCTATAATGTTAGAAATGGCCCATGAGAGGGGGTGGGGGAGGGGGAATCTGATAGGTGTACCTTATACTTTGGTCTTTAAAAACTCCCTCAAATAAATGTTATCTTGATGTTGGCCAAGAATGTTTGTGTCTAATCTGCTTTCCCTGTTTACGTGCAAAATGACTAATTTTTTGTTGTTGTTTGACTCCACAGTTTCCTTCCATGTCACAGGAATGGCAGACTGAGGCTTCCCACTTTGCCCAGCGGTGGGACATTCCCGATGAGTACCCTCATCCCGGACCAGAGGGTTTTTAATTACCGGCTAGCCAGAGCCAGAAGAGTGGTGGAGAACACGTTTGGAATCATGGCCAGCCGGTTCCGCCTATTTCTTACACCCATACATATGGCGGAGTATAAACTGAATCATATTATCCTGGCGTGCTGTGTTCTACACAACTTTTTATGGCAACATTCTGCCAACTATGCTGGCTCAGTTGGGCCTGAGGCCGGAATTCTAAATGAAACATCCCTGACGGCGCTTGAAAGTGGCCGTCCTGGCTTGCCCCCCCTGAGTGCCTGTGATGTCCGGCTAAGATACCTTGAATACTTTGCGGGTAGGGGGGCTATCAATATGCCAGACAATGTCTGAAACCTTTTTCAAATAATAAAAAAAAATAACTACTCAAATCTTTGGTGACATTTACTGCTTGTGTTTCTTTTAGCTGACCCTGACAGAAATGTGGTGAGTCCTGAAAATGGCGTGATTGTGTAACCTTACAAAGCACTGTTGGGTGTTATTTACTAAAGGCAAAGACACTTTGCACTACAAGTGCACTTGAAACTGCACTTGTAGTGCAAAGTGGATTTGCCCTTAGGAAATAACACCCATTGAAAACACCAATTAGAGCACAACAAAAGTTTTGGAGCGTTGAGACAATAATCCACACATTCTTGATTAACAATCTTTTTAATACCAGCACAATTACATGTGCATTTAGAAAAGGTTTTTAAAACAAACCAACATGTTTGTTGTATAACAATTTTTGGGGTCACATTAGAAACAGTAGAAATGTCCATTTAAGATAAAACAGGCATGTTTAAAACCAACAAGAAAGACACAAATCTTGAACTTACAAAGTTCACATTTGGTAGAACTTGAAGGCAATATCAGACATGAGTATTTAAAAACTGTGTTTGATATTGCGTTCAGATGGGGTGAAGTCACCCCAGGAAAAGCCAAATTTTGAAGATGCACACCAATTGCCAAATGTCAACATGTGCTAGCTTCCATCATGGGGGATCAAGGGACGTGTTTTGGGGGTGCAACCCCTTCCTCACAGCTACTTTATTGAGGAAAGGGTTGCACCCCCAAAACGCATCCATTGATCTCCCGTGATGGCAGATAGCATATGTTGACACACTGTGTGCATCATCAAAATTTGGCTTTTCGCAAATTTGTCCAAAAATGGTAAACATTTTTAGCACACGAAAAACCAAAGGTATTTGGAGGGGTTTTAACCGGTTCAATACAGGGCATTTTCACCCCCTTCCTTCCCAGACCAATTTTTAGTTTTCAGCGCTGTCGCACTTTAAACGACAATTGCGCTGTCGTGCAACTCTGTACCCAAACAAAATTGACGTCCTTTTTTCCCCACAAATAGAGCTTTCTTTTGGTGGTATTTGATCACCTCTGCGGTTTTTATTTTTTGCGCTATAAACAAAAAAAGAGCGCCAATTTTGAAAAAAAATACAATATCTTTTACTTTTTGCTATAATAAATATCCCAATTTTTAAAAAAAAACTAATTTTTTTCCTCAGTTTCAGCCAATACATATTCTTCTACATATGTTTGGTAAAAATAAAATCGCAATAAGGGTATATTGATTGGTTTGCGCAAAAGTTATAGCGTCTACAAAATACGGGATAGATTTATGGCATTTTTTTAAAAAAATTATTTATTTATTTTTTTTACTAGTAAAAGCGGCGATCGCATTTTTTTTCATGACTGCGACATTATGGCGGACACATCGGACACTTTTGACACATTTTTGGGACCGTTCACATTTATACAGCGATCAATGCTATAAAATTGCATTGATTACTGTATAAATGTGACAGGCAGGGAAGGGGTTAACCACTAGGGGGAGACGAGGGGTTAAATGTTTCCTAGGGGAGTGATTATAACTGTAGGGGGCGGGGACGTACAAGGGGAGGAGACCGATCAGTGTTCCTCTGTACTGGGAACACAGATCGGTCTCCTCTCAACTGACAGGACGTGGATCTGTGTGTTTACATACACAGATCCACGGTCCGGCCCGGTTAGCGGGCACACGCACCGGGTTCCGAGCAACGCGGTGGGCGTGCTCCCCCCCTAAATGGCCGGGAAGCCCAGGCTGTCATATGACGTCCACCCAGGATGGGAGATCCCATCTGTGGACGTCATTTGACTATGGCCGGGTAGTGAAGGGGTTAAACTCTCCCTAAAACATCAATGATGTTCTTCATTTTTTGTTGAACATTATTGATGTTTTTCAGGATGTTTTCCAAGTCCCTATTACTCCCCGATCAGGATCTGTGCACTTTCCGAGGTGAAATGCCCTGGATCCACAACATCACGATCACCTAAAAAGATAGAAACAAAAACACACCATGTATTATAAATATGACGGCATCCATCTCTTACCTGAGCCTGTGGTCGCAGACACTCACCTGTTGTGGTGACAATTTCCTGCTCTGCTTGGCTTGGGTGGATTTCCCCTTCTTCCTGAGGTGGGGGATCTGTGGCCTCCTCGGATGAGGGGTGTTCTCCGAGTCTTTTATCCCCTATGTAAAAAAAAATAGGTATACTTAGCACACAGATATTTGATGGTAGAACTATAAATATGAATCATTGCTTGGAAGTTGGGTACAATTGTCTGTTTTGGCAGAGTTCCAAGATGTTGCATTTTTATTGTCCTTTGTCAAGCTTCAATACTTACCTGTTTAGTACAAGCTTCACAGATGGAGACCCCCCTATAGTATACACTGGAGCACCTGTGTGGGCCCCCCAATAAAAAGGGTGTTCTTGTGTCCCACACTAGTGCTCCAGCGTCCAGATGTGAAAACTGCTGCTGAGTGTCCTCTCCTTACACAGAATCTAGTTTGCATTTCATTCTAGTTACAAACCCATCTACACATCCAAATTATTTTCAGACAAGTAGGCCATAAAAAATGTGGGCAATTGCATATGGCCAAAACAATGGTGTTTTCTAGGCCGAACGAACAATGTTTTATACGAACGAATAATGTGCCCATGAACATGAAAGTTGCCATTTTAAACAGAATAACAGTTAAGAAAAGCACATGGAGCAGCACGAACGTAATAAACATAAAAAGAATAGGAACACAGGACAACTACTTACTTTTTTGCAGCACTCTCCAGATCTTTCTGTACTGCTCGTGCTCTCTTAATTTGAGGTTCGACCATCGCTTCCTGAGCTGATCTTTTCGATCGTCGTACCCCGAAATTCCGGTGCAGACTCTTGACTACTTTCGCCATGATCTTGGCCTTACTGACCTTTGGGGTTGGGTAAGGTCCATACTTCCCGTCATAGTCGGCCTTCTTCAGGATGTCCACCATCTCCAACATCTCCCCAAAGGACATATTTGAGGCCTTAAATCGTCTCCTTCTGGATCGGGACGTTTCAGGCTCCAGGCTTTCCTCCTCCTCGTTGGTGTAATTATCAGACACCTGCTGTGTCTCCACCATGTGCTCTTCCCCACTGCACTGAACGAGAAGGGGCGGGGAATAGACTAGAAAGAATGTCAGGGGCGGGCAGAGTTTCACGCATGCGCAGTGTCTATAAAGCGTAACACGCGTGCGTAGTACGTATGATCTGTGAGTGGAGGAAGGAGTAACGGAGGCGCCGTAATGATTGCGAAGGTAAGATTTAACATTGGGCCTATATTGCTTCTAGATTTTGGCCTGTATTTGCACAAGTTTAGAAGACTTTAGGCTGACATTAGGGTTTGTCTTGTGTTGTGTCTTGCAGTGAAAATTAATATCTTGAAAGATAAGGACTTTATGCCAATCTTCATTGATATGTTCAGGGAGCTGCCCTGTCTGTGGCAGATAAACCACCCGGAATATAAGAACCAAAGAGGAAGGCAGAGCTGGATAATTTTTTGCAATTTGTGAAGACGGTGATCCCCATGGCAGACATCATCTATTTGAAGATCTTAATTGGTGGCCTGAGGAGCACTTATCTAAGGGAGCGCAAGAAGGTCCAGGATTCCCTGAGATCAGCAGCTGCAGATGACATTTATCTCCCCAGGCTGTGGTACTATGACAGGCTGCATTTTCTGGCAGGTCAGACTGAACCCAGGCCAGCACTCTCCACTCTTCCTTCCACGCTTCCTTCCCCCTCAGCTGAGGCTTCTGACGCCCAACCTGGGCCTTCCAGGCAGCAACATGTGGAGGAGCCCAGATTGAGCCAGGTATAGCATTCTTCTAAATATTTCTGGTTGTCCAATCAATGATGTTAAATAGATGTTAGTTTGGATTGCTAATTTATGATTGTGATTGATGATGCAAAAACTAAAACCATGTTCCTTTTTCATACACAGGGAAGTCTCAGCCAGGAGGTGGCCAGGCCAAGCAGGCTGCCTGAAATCCAGGTCCCTCCCCTCCACCTTTGAAGACAAAGTGGCAGGAAGGGGAGTAACCTGGAGGAGGCTGCAATAGGCCTATTTTGGAAGGCTACAGAGGCCCTGAGAACCCCCCACAGTGTGGAGGCATAGCTGCATGCAAAATGATGCAGATGGAGGAGGGCCAACGACTCCTGTGTGAGTTCTTAATTTTGGAAGCTCTCAATAAGGGGTTGAGGGGCCAAATAACATGTGCCACCCACATTTGTGACCTCACACATAGTCCTCCTCCTCCTCCAGGTCCTACTCCTCCTCCTGCCACATCTCCAACACCAGAGCCACAGCCGGGAAGAAAGCGTGGAAGGAAGACCAGAGAGTGATGGCCCTGGGTTCAGTCTGGTCTGGCAAAAGATGCAGGCTCTTGTAGTACCACAGCCTGGGGACACAGATGTCATCTGCTGCTTTCCGGATCTCTGGGACTTCTGGACCAGACTGCACTCCCTTAGATAAGGACTCCTCAGGCCACCAATTTTGCTGGAAAAGAATTGATGTGTGCCCTGGGGATCCAAGGCTACGCCAATTTATGATGTTTATCCAGCGTTGCCTCCCTCTTTGTTCGGTTCTGAGCCCTTAATAAAGGAATTTTTGGTTCAATTATACTCGCCTATGTGTGTTTTTCTTCAAAAAGGACAGTTTGTTTGTGAGGAGGCAGGTACATTTCAAAAATACAATGTCAAATAACAAGGGACACCAACACAAAGCAATCTCCTTGAGATTAAATAATACAAGATACCAATGGTGTTGTGGTAACTTAACACACAAAACACACACAAAAATATTATGGAGTAAAACCAATAAAAAAAAAAAAAAAATCAGCCTTGAAAAAAATACAAAACCAAAAAAAAAAACAGCCTTGAAAAAAATACAAAACCAAAAAAAAAAAAAATACACCCGTGAAAAAAAACAAAAATAAAACAACAAAAAAAAATTTTGGTCAGATGTGACAAATCAAAATATATTGAGTGAATCACCATAAATAATAAAGAAAGAAGTTTGTGAGAAGTCTGTGTGAATATGAGCAGAAAAACTACTTCATTCTTCTCACATTATAAAGAAGAAGAGAGTGCGCTGTATTAAACAATTTTTTACATTGCAGCATGACGAAAGTGCTCTATCCATTCTGAACGCTAATTTTACCAGACCGAGCTGTTCCGTCTCGGAATTTCTTCTGAGCATGCGTGACACTTTGTGCGTCGGAATTGGCCACACGCGGTCGGAATTGACGCGATCGGATTTTGTCGTCCGAAAATTTTATAGCCTGCTCTCAAACTTTGTGTGTCAGAAAATCCAATGGAAAATGTCTGATGGAGCCCACACTTGGTCGGAATTTTGCTCCAATCGCACATTTTCCGTCGGAAAATCCGACCGTGTGTACGGGGCATTACTGTCTAAGCACTGAACAGAGCCCTGTTCTATCTCTCTCCATGCCGCTATCACTCTACAAATGGCCGCTATAGAAAGAATACTTTTATAATGTGGGGCGGGATTAAGAGCAATGAGCCATGATTGGATGCAGTCATCATGACCGCGTCCAATCATGCCTCTGATAGTGCTCTGTGACCTGATTGGGTAAACCTTTCATTGCTTCAGCCAGTCAGGGCTTTCAATGCACTGGGCAGTGGAGCAGTGCATTGTGGTCGTTTGGCTGGCGAAGGACCCTATAATTCTGTTGTTTGGAGAACTTCCAAACAGCCAATGATCAGCCGAACTCATGCTTGAGCCAAACCGTTGGCCCATCCTTATGTGCCAGCAGCTGCCCCATTAAGGTGAAAAGATACCATCTCCAAGCCAGCATGTATATGGCATGCCTTGAAAACTTATAGTAAAGTAAAAAACAAAAAACTCATGAATCAGTCCATAAATGATTATAAACGATTTGTATAACTAAACAAAATCTTCAATTTGTTCCAATCACTGTGCTTCAATTAACCAAATGTGCTTTAATCTATCCATTTAAAATGTGCTCCACCACCATGAGGGCAAAAATTCACACTCACCAGCTCCAAATGGCCATAAAAGCCCTCTCACGCTTTACATAAAATATATATATATATATATATATATATATATATATATATATATATATATATATATATATATATATATATATATCTATCTATCTATCTATCTATCTATCTATCTATCTATCTATCTATCTATATTATATTATATTATATTATATTATATTATAACAAAGATATCTTGTTTTAATCACTCCCCATTGCTGGTGGGATAATGAATCCTGCGTATAGCAGTGAAAAAATAGTGCAGTGAAAAAATGTCAAGAATATATAGTAGATAATATAGTATAGTATTTTATTTAATATTGAGTAATTGTATATAAAGTATTGCACTTAAATTTTGTGGTGCTTTAGGTAAGCACCAACACAGACAGCCTTTTTGATATATACACAGCTGCTCAGCCGAGGCAGTGTGCGTTCCACTGGCCGGAAAAGTTGTGGGTCCCCCACTAGATGTGACGTCAGACGTGGCAACTGCGCAACCTTTTATGACCATTTGCAGCTGGCGAGTGTGAATTTTTGTGCCCTCATGGTGGTGGAGCACATTTTGAATGGATATATTAAAGCACATTCGTTTAATTGGAGCATGGTGTTTGGAAGAAATTGAAGATTTTGTTTAGTTATACAAATCTTTTATAATCATTTGTGGACTGATTCACCAGTTTTTTTTTTTTTTTTTTGGTTTTGGTTTTTTACTTTACTACAAGTTTATAAGGAGTGCAATATACATGTTGGTTTGGAGGTGATATCTTTTCATCTTAAAGGGGCAGCTGCTGGTACATACAAGCTTAATGATTATATGGAGGAGAGGAGCCAATTTTATTACACATACTGCATGGCTTATACATTACTTACCACATACGTGTATTTTAATTTTGTGAATTGTTAAAAGAAGCAGATATCCAATGTAACTTTTAATTCTGTAAAGACATTTGGACAACATGGGCTATTTGAGCATGGCTGGATTGAAAAACGCAAATATAATATTGGTATGGTATTTGTAGTGATATTAGTGTTCCTTTAATATTAACCAACATAGTGCAATGTTCAATGTGTGAAATTTCTTCTTCCGAATTCATAATTTCCACAGACACTTTGTTCTGTAATTATTTCTGCCTAAAGCATCCTTTACAGTAGATATAATTATCTACTAAATTTACATATATACCTCCTGGGCAGTATTGTTTTAAATTTTTTTAAGTTTTAAAGTAATTGTCACTTTCCACAGAAAAATATTTTAATCTAAGTATTGTAGGTATAAAGGGTATTCACCTAAATGCTACATGCAGCATTTAATCCACACACACACACATACACACAAACACACACTGCTCAATGCTGGGCAGTTAGCACAATCAAATATTGTACAAAGATCCTTATTATTACATTATCATATGATAATTAAATTAATGTTAAAAATCAGAAAATTCCCTATGTGTATCACCGTAGTAATAGTTTACATGTCAGTAAATCCTGGATAAGGATTGAAATTGTTCCCTTTAGACAAGATACAGGATTTGAAATATATATTGATGGTAAGTTATGGCATCCAAAGTTAGAAAAAAATTTTCAGAAAAAAAAGAAGTGCAATTATCAGAAGTAATATACCCCTTTATTAAACATAGCATTAAAAGTGAAGTGAAATGGGGGCGGAGCCAGCGGTCAACATGTGAGCAGCGGTGTGAAGGAGCTCCAACCGGGATTAAATCTCCTGTTACCATCCCGAGTGTCAGAGACACCGATCCTGCAATACACCGGACACTATACAGAGCTGGCAGAGCTGACTAATATGGTGAAATACGGGCTAGCGCCCATGGAATCCGCCGTGGAACGTCTCTCCCGTTTTGCCTGGGGATCCCAAGATGGCAGCGACCATGAGGAGGACCCAGCAGCACGCAGCGGAACGGAGCTCATTGCTCACCCACTGACCCCAGCAAGGTAAGCCCACTGCCCTGCAGAGCTCGGGGGTTGAGAAGGGGCTTCTCACTGAACACACTATCCCATAAAGACCCAGGTGACATAGCGCTGTTAGAGGGAGACGCAGCGCCCTCCCTGAAACAAATTATGGAGACCATACACACCTACCAATCTACCCTGACCAAGCATATAGATGGCACGAGGGCTGAAATTTCTTTCCTAAAGCAGGATGTGCAGAATATTAGGGAAAAGGCCACAGAAGCAGAACAGAGAATCAGTGATCTGGAAGATGAAGTCCGCCCATTAGAGGGTACGGTGCAAAATACACAAAGAGAAGTCATTGACCACGCTGACGAATTAGGAGATATGGAAGACCACTAAAGATGGAACAACATTCAATTTGTAGGATTTCCTGAAGGAGCAGATGGTAAACAACCTGAATATTTTCTGGAAATTTGGCTTAAAGACAATATGGCAGATACTACTCTCTCCTGTTTTGTTTGCTATTGAAAGGGCACACAGAATCCCCTCTAAACGTCCACCTCTTGGTTCACATCCACACCTGATGACTGCACGTATCTTGCATTTTAGAGATCGTGAGAATATCCTCCGTGTGGCACAGTCCCTGAGGGACTTACAGTATAATGGCAATCGCATTTCTATTTACCCTGACTTCTCTGCAGCAACACAGAGGTAACGCGCCAGTTTCATTCATGTGAAAAAAAGGCTCCGGGAGTTATAAATGGTATAGAGTATGCTTTAACCTGCAAAATTGAGAGTGGTGGACAGAGGCAAATTGTCATTTTTCAACACCCCTTCGGATGCCTCACCCTGGCTGGATGCTAGAGGGCGTTCTAGCCCTGCCGCACACCGTTGAATGCTCTGGGCCTCTTATGCTATACATTAGTTCTCTATGACCTGAACCCCTACAGAGCTCTACTGTTAATATGTGGTGAAATTTCAGAGTAGCTAATGTTGGTTTTAAGTCCGATAGTTGAGACTTATGTTTGCTTCATTGCCCACCCACAAGACATAATGTCTCCTTGCTCTGGGATTCAGGGAGCTGTATTCATGAGGTCCAGCCCCCCCACCCTATACAGGCCTGTCTTCGGCCACACACCACGCCTCATCCAAAACCTACGTTTATTTCCTGACATTACCTTCTCCTGTGCGCTGTTCTGCGCTGATCTACAAGCTCACTAAGACGCACTATTGCGTACTATAGACATATAGCAAGTGATTGCTATAGTACCAGACGCTACTTAGCTCATACCGGGGACATTTCTCGCTGACATGCAGATGTTACCTTTTTCTAAGGACCTTAGACCCCCTGAGGTCATACACACTTTCAGTTATGGGGTACAGGCACTCAACATGTTGGAATTGTGTGCAGGGTGGGAAGGGATAGGTTTTCATTCACTATTGTTTTGTGTTGTGTGCTGTTATATTTTTCTGTTCAGATCTCCACAGGATGGACAAACTGTCATGTGATTGCTCAGGTACTGTGTTTACCCAGTAAGCCTCTACGTATGTTTTTTCTATATGAATGGCTAACAAAATATGCTTACTATCATGGAACGTGAGAGGGCTAAACTCAAGGATGAAGAGATTGCTAGTCTTTGCCTATATTAAAAGGTACAAACCCCATATTATTCTATTGCAGGAAATGCATTTTTAGGGTTCTAAGGTTCTGCCCTTAAAAAAGCCAATATTATGAATGTTATTGATGCAGAATACGCCACATACTCAAGAGGAGTAGCTATTCTGGTTACTAAAAAGGTGGCAACTAATATTTTACATGTCAAGCTTGACCCTAATGGTAGATATGCATATTTGGTATGTGAGATGGTTAACCACTTGCCTACAGGGCACTTCCACCCCCTTCCTGCCCAGGCCATTTTTCTGCTTTCAGCGATGTCGCACTTTGAATGACAATTGCGCGATCATGTACCTAGATGACATTTTTATCATTTTTTTCACACAAATAGAGCTTTCTTTTGGTGGTATTTAATCACTGCTGGGTTTTTTATTTTTTACTAAAAAAAAAAAAAAAAACTTTGAAGAAAAACATTTTTCTACTTAGTTTCTGTCAGGAAATGTTGTAATTAAGTAATTTTTCTCCTTCACTGATGTGCGCTGCTAGGCTGAACTGGTGGGCATTAATAAGGTGGCACTTATGGGCACTGATGAGGTGGCACTTATGGGCACTGATTAGGTGGCACTAATATGCCGCACTTATGGGCACTGATAGGTGGCACTGATATGTGGCACTGATAAGCGGCACTGGTGGGCACTGATAGGTGGCACTGGTGGGCACTGATAGGCGGCATGGATAGGCGCTACTGATGGGCGGCATTGGTGGACAGCAGTGCTGGGCATTGATGGGCAGCACTCATAGGCGGGACTAATGGGCAGTGGTGGGCACTGATTGCTGGCAGTGGTGGGCACCGATTGCTGGCACTGGTGGGCCCTCATCGCTGGCACTGATTTGTAGCACTGGTGTCGCAACTGTAGTCAGGGCACTGATGATCAGTGCCCCAATTACATGCGTAGATGTCTCCTGTGAGGAGATGCCGCTGATCGGCTCTCCTCGCCACACACTCTGTCAGCGTGAGGCGAGGAGCACCGATTATTGGCATCTCCGTGTTTACATGTGACTGGCTGTGATTGGACACAGCCAATCACATGGCTTCCGTGGCTCTTTACAGAAATCAGGGTTGCGCCATGTCCTAGCAACAGAGCGCAGCCACGAACCCCGCAGGCACAGGAGAGCAGCCGTTCTTGGATGCCATCATATGACAACATCCTAGAACGAGATCCACACTGCCCCGCCGTCATTTGACGGTGGGCAGACGGCAACTAGTTAACGTGTGCCTAACATTGGTATGTGTGTATATCCCCCCTGTTCTCTTTTTCGGTGTAAGAGGAAATTCTAACAGCAGCTGTGATGATAATGAAGGGCCCACTGTTACTGGGATACTGTCAGATGTGGCTCTAGACAGGCAAGGTTGTACCTCTGGCTCCCACCACATTCTTTCATCCTGGCTTGAGAGCTACACTCTTACTGACGTAAATCTAAAAAATGATGAACATCCAACTGAACCATAAGCCTGGTTTCACACATGTGCGGTGCGAATTGAAGCTCAGGTTTCACTGGGGAGATAACAATCTCCTGTTCAACGGATTCATTGCGTTTTTGCTCAGGATTAGAGAGCAGGGAGAGGGGGAGGGAGGGGGGGGGGGAGAGGGGGAGGTGTAGTGAGGAGAAAGAGAAAATCCTTGTTCAGAACGCAATGCATCTGCGAATCAGATGCGTTCCCATAGGAGATAATAGGCTTGTAGTTCGCACCGCAATGCCCAAAAAACGCACACGTTTTTTGTGCAATGCGCAGTGCAATGTGCAATGCGCAGTGCAACGCACATATGTGAACCAGATGCATTCATATGAATGTATTTTAAAATGTCCTGCGAATTAGATGCGGTGTAAGCCGCATCTAATTCGCATAGGTGTGAACCCGGGCTCAAGGTTGCCAACATCCCTGGGATAAGAGATAAAAAAGATACCCCCGAAGAAGTGGGATTTTAATGGCAACAAAAATAAGAAATAAAATCATTTATTCAGAGTATACAATATAACATAACAGTGTACATAAATACAAATATTGAAAAACCACTAAAAACAATGGTGTCGATTCTCATAGATTGTCCAGATGGCCCGACGCGTTTCATGACTGTAAAGACGTCCCTTCATCAGGGGGAGGCCCCCATGCGCCGGGCGGGACAGGAGGGGACCAACATAGAGATGCCATATGACCCACAGCAGTTACCAATGATCCAAACAGGGAGACAGCATGGGCAGAGAACCAGGCAAGGGTGAGACATAAAACATTTAGATTGAAATCGACCAATAATCAATATAAATACAATCACATAGCACTATTGAAAAATAAATAAATAAATAAATAAATAATGGATAGTCAGTATAGAAAATGTTCAATATCTCCAAGACAAATACCAATCATATGGGAGCAGCTAAGAGGAACAAGTCACATGGAACAGAGAATATAAAAGTATAAAGAGGAAGGGAATCACCAAATGAATGCCAGGAACAAGAGTGAAGGAGAATTCTCTCAATCCTTCTCACATCCACCCAATGAAAAGCCTTCCAAAAAAGTTCTATAACTAAGCTGTTCCTTGAGCCCAGGGGGTTAGGTTGCCCCAAGGTCCGCAATCCAGCGGGTCTCCTGCTGCAGGAGGACCTTGTTCCAATCACCACCCCTCGGGCTCGGATGGACCCTATCCAGGATCAAAAACTTGATCCTGGGGAATTTGCTCTGATGCTTGTCGATGACATGTCTCCCTAGAGGGAGCTCTGGGTTTGCCTTTTTCATCGACGTTATATGTCTGGAGGCTCATTGATGAAATTTTAATTTAGTCGCTCTTACTGACGTAAGTCTAAAAAATGATGAACATCCAACTGAACCATAAAGGTTGCCAACATCCCTGGGATAAGAGATAAAAAAGATACCGAAGAAGTGGGACTTTAACGGCAACAAAAATAAGAAATAAAATCATTTATTCAGAGTATATAATATAGCATAACAGTGTACATAAATACATATATTGAAAAACCACTAAAAACAATGGTGTCGATTCTCATAGATTGTCCAGATGGTCCGACGCGTTTCAGGACTGTAAAGACGTCCCTTCATCAGGGGAAGGTCATGGAACAGGATCACACTATACAATGAAATCGAAATTGAACATATTGAGTAACATATTACATACATAGGTCTAAACAGTTGCTTTGAATAAGGAACATACAGCATAATAATCGCATAGAAAGGACATACCCGAAGAGGGTCACCATAAAAGTCTCACTGCTGGAATCATGACGGCAACTGTATCACATATCAATTGATAATAAACTAAAGCACCAATTGGATTCTATTAATAAAGTGATTTAAAATTTGTGGTAATTGTGAATTTGTGTGGTGATTAAAATTATTGTGTCAAAAATGTATGTGTATTAATATTACACTCAGGTGCACTTCCACATCCACAAACAAAATAACATGATAGGTATAAAGCCGCACCTTTATATTAGTGCTCTGATGCCACTACAATTTTTTGCATTTAAAATGTAAAAAAAGTGCGCTAAATACGCTGCTATAAATGTGCTAAAATTACTTAAATATTTTAAATTACTTAAACTTATTATTTGAACTTATATAGGCAGATATAATCCATATAAACATTCATGCAGTAGTCCTAAAAGAATATCAGGTCCACATACTGCATTATAAACTTAGGAAGCTGGTGTGGAACACAGATAAAACAAAGAAATCTCTGGCAAGATGATTATCTCCCTTATAGGTGGAGTTCAACATATATTGCGATTGCACCCTATATCAGCTCACTGTTTCTTTTTGGTGATCCGCTGATGTTCATCTCCGGTATTGTATTCCATTCATGCAATCAAACAGAAAAGAACATTCATTGCGCAATGAACCTTTCACTATTATCTTCTTGGCAATAAACTAAGAACACTCACTTGTGTCAATCTCATACATCAGCGCATAGAGCAGTCAGCCACCCACCATGATCTCCTCCTTGCGCCGAGCTGCGAGTATCAATCAGGCACTACGGATGACGCCACTTGGCTCCTCCCGACACGTTGCGTCACATGTCACGTGACTTTATCAAGGGTAGCCATGTGACAGTCGGGTTCCATACTTATAGCGTTCCGGTTGCCATAGCGACTTTGGTGGTTGATGAAACATCATACTGATTCTGCGCTTTTACTTCATTAATTAAAACAACTCTTATCACATGTAAACAATGATCACTGAAATAATAAGACCTTATCTTATACATTAAAAATAGAATTAAACTCAAATACAATACTGCATCATTCCGCATGTAGTGCAGTGTTTCATAACTCCCTCTAGTGGCAGAACATATGGTAACAATTGATTCCGTAAATATACATAAGTGTTACTTCTTGTAAATATATATGTGAATGCTGCTACTTCTACATTGCCCTTACATGCAAATAAATATTAAAGATGCCAGTATGTGAATAGACAAATAGATTTGTGGTATACATACTGCATCATTCCTCATCTATTTTTCCTTTCTATTAACAGATTTTATTTACATATATTTTATTATTATTATTTTATTAATATCATACGATCCTCATAGATTGCTTCGGCATAAAATGTAGTAATGTGTAGAATTCCTATGATCTTTACAGTCTGCATTATAAAATATTATAATATATATTAAAATATTAAAAATATTCAAAATGTATTAAATGTTTTTTTTTAAATATTAAACATTTAAAAATCAGAAATAAAACAATTAAGATCAAACTCGATGTTTAGGCCTTTGGAGGTAAAAGTGTCTATCTCAAATATCCATCTGGATTCACTTTTACTAAGTTCTTTTATTTTATTGCTTCCTCTCCAATGAGGCTTAGATCTTTCTATGGCCCAAAATTTAAGTGACGTGGGATCCTTATTATGGTGGGAGGTAAAATGACATGACACACTGTGTTTTGGGAACCCACTCTTAATATTCTGTATGTGTTCCCTTAACCTCTTCCACATGGGGCGTTTGGTTCTCCCTATATATTGAAGGGAACACAAACACTGCAACATATAAACTACCCCCTCCGTAGCTCTTGGATCTTATACTCCTTTTTTGTGCTGGTTGACACAAAACTAGTGCATTTCTGCCCTCCTAGGTTGGTATTTTGACACGCGAAGCATCTTTTACAGGGAAAGAATCCCTTACCCTGAAAGAAGGATAATTCTGTAGGTCTCTTTGGGGGATCCATGATGTTCTTAGCTATCTTGTCCCTTAGTGTGGGTGCCTTTCTGTAGACTATAAAGGGCTTATCGGGTAATATAGTATTCAGATGTTTATGTGCCTTGAGAAGTGCCCAATGCCTGGTGATGATCCGTTCCACATCTTTATGCTAAGTGTTATAGTTAAATATAAGAGGGATGATACAGGTTTTAGAGGTTTTTTTTATCTTTATCCTGCAACAATGTATTCCTTGGGATTTGGAATACTTCCTTGATTTTCTCCTCTATAAAATCTTCATTGTAACCTTTCAATACGAATCTTTTTCCCAATACTTTTGCCTGTTCCAAAAAAGTACTGTCTTCTGAGCAATTTCTTCTAAAGCGTACCATTTGGCCTTTTGGTATATTTATTAACCATGGATCATGGTGATAATTATCCACTGGGATACAGCTGTTTCTTTCCACTGTTTTAAAAAAGGTTTTTGTATTTATGGAATTCTCCTGTACTTGTATTGTGAGATCTAAAAAGTGTATCATTTTGTAACTGATCTCATAGGTTAATTTGATGTTGTTCTGATTGTTGTTTAGCCTCTCGAAGAATCCAATCAAGCTACTTTCATCCCCTTTCCATATTACTACGCAATCATCTATAAATCTTCGGTATAAGACTAAATCTTCTGGTATGTCTGAGTAAATTGCTTGCTCCTCCCATTTAGCCATAAAAATATTGGCGACGCTTGGTGCATATTTGGCACCCATTCCCACTCCATTTAATTGCCTATAGTAATCATGATTATGCCAGAAGTAGTTGTGCTGTAATCCGTACGCCAGACACCTCAATATAAACAGTTTTTGTTTGGAAATAAGGATACTATACTTGTCCATAGCCCATTTCGTGGCTGCAATAGCATCCTCATGGTTTATTATGGTGTACAATGATGATACGTCAGCTGTAGCAACAATGTATTTACATTCTGCTTTCAATTCCACATTATTTAATATCTGTATTAGATGTTTAGTGTCCTTCCACTACGACACTGTTTGAGGTACTAGAGGTTGTAGGAATTTGTCTACATACTGTCCTATTCTTGCGTTTATGGATTGTATCCCATTTATAATGGGTCTTCCTGGGGGTTGTGTTTGGTTTTTATGAATCTTTGGAACTGTGTAAATTATTGGGATCCTGCACGTTTCCGGTACCAAATACTTTGCTTCTTTTTTGGTTAAAATATTTTTCATACATCCCTTAGTTATCAACTCTGATAGTTCTTTCTTCTATTTCCTGGTAGGATTACTATTTAATTTAATGTAGATATTGGCGTCATTCAGTTGATCTTGCAGTTCTTTATAATAATAATCTTTGGACATTACCATGATTGCTCCCCCTTTGTCGTCAGGTCTTATTATCATTTGTTTGTTCTCTTCCAGTTCCTTAATTCCTTTTTTGATGCTACTGGGATCACTTAATTTTCTAATTTTCAATTTTTCCAAATCTTGTGTGACCATCCGATTAAAAACTTCTATGTGTTCATTATTTGAATGATTTGGTGGATTGAACAATGATTTGTTTCTGAGTTGACTGTGCATAATTCTTCCTGGTGTGTTCACTGTGTCATACCTCACACTTGGAGCTTGATTCATCATATATTTTTGTATATTTAATTTTCTTTTGAACTTCTGTATGTCCACATACGTTTCAAATTTGTTTAAATTACGCTTGGGGGCATATTTTAATCCCTTATCCAGGGTCAATAATTCGGTTCTTGTCAGTTCCGCTTAAATTGTAGATACCTTCCCCAATCACTCTTTTTCTTTTGTGTTTTACATCCTCCTCTGCATCCCCTCTTTCGTTTTGGGCTTCTTGCATTGTTTTTTGTTCGTATCTTGGTGGGGTTCTCTCGCTCCTGCGATAATCCAAAAAAGACCTCTCTTGGTCCTGATCCCTGTGATCCCTTAGGGCTTCATACCTATTATAGGTGGGTACTAGGGATGAGCCGAACACCCCCCGGGTCGGTTCGCACAAGAACCTGCGAACGGACCAAAAATTTGCACGAACGTTAGAACCCCATTGACATCTATGGGACTCGAACGTTCAAAATCAAAAGTGCTCATTTTAAAGGCTAATTTGCTTGGTATTGTCCTAAAAAGGGTTTGGGGACTCAGGTCCTGCCCCAGGGGACATGTATCAATGCAAAAAAAAATTTTAAAAACGGACGTTTTTTCGGGAGCAGTGATTTTAATGATGCTTAAAGTAAAAAAAAAAAAAGTGAAATATTCCTTTAAATATCGTACCTGGGGGGTGTCTATAGTATGCCTGTAAAGGGCGCGTGTTTCCCGTGCTTAGAACAGTCCCGTGCTTAGAACTGCTTGCGACTTTAATGTAATGTCGGGTCCTGGCAATATGGATGAAAATCAGTGAGACAAATGGCATGGGTACCCCCCAGTCCATTACCAGGCCCTTTGGGTCTTGTATGGATATTAAGGGGAACCCCGCACCCAAATTAAAAAACGAAACAGCAGTATACAGGCTCTGTACTCTGAACAGCAGTATACAGGCGGTGCAAACAAGACAGGGACTGTAGGTATGTTGTTAAGTAGAATCTGTAATTTTGAACTGGTACATTTTTAACGTGTTTAGCTCCAGCCAAAAAATCTATTTTAAGCTTTTTTGAAAACATAGGGAAGGGTTATCACCCCTATGACATGTGTTTTTCCTCTTCAGAAGATTTCACCTCACTTTTTGTCTCAATGACAAATGTTTTTTGAAAATTTGGGTTTTTTTGTGAAACAAGGATTGGTAATAAAGCATCAGTGGAAAGGAGAAATGTTTTTCCCATATTAACTCTTACAGGAGAGAATTTCCCTTCCTAGGGGTAGATTTCATCTCACTTCCTGTTGTCTCCTTCCGTTTGCAAGTAGGAGTCGTTTGTAAGTTGGATGTTTGAAAGTAGGGGCCTGCCCTATATACTCGGCAGAAATTTGGGCCTTAGGTGTTGTTGGGGCCACAACACTGTAAGCCCTCACAGGGCCCTGCTGTGAAATATTAGAACAAGAATTGTAATTACATGCCCCTGTTGAACAGGGGCAGAAAAATTGGGCCTTTGGTGGTGGTGGTGGTGGTGGTGCTGGTGCCACAACACTGTAAGTCCTCACTCGCTCTTGGTGGGCGCAGAAACGGGCCCTGCTGTGAAATATTAGATCAAGAATTGTAATTACATGCCCCTGTTGAACAGGGGCTGAAAAATTGGGCCTTAGGCACTGGTGCTGGTGCCACAACACTGCAACCCCTCACAGATACTCTAGTTGGAATGCAGAAATGAGCCCTGCTGCAAAGTATTGCATCAAAAATTGTAATTACATGCCCCTGGGCATCCTGCCTCGTTGGTGATGTGCCTCCTCCTCCTCCTCCTCTCTCCTATCAGGCACCCATGTTGAGTCAGTGACCTCATCATCCCCTCCCTCCTCATCACTGGAGCAAACCTGACAGTATGCTGCAGCAGGGGGAGCATGACTGCCAGATTGCTGTCCTTCTTGGGCACCCCCTCTGTCCATGCTCACGTTACTGCCTTCATCTAGCTCAGTATCATCATCAGAGCCTTCTAAACGCTGGGCATCCTCTGGGAGCATGTACCCAACACTGTGGTCAAACAGTTCGAGGGACTCCTCAGGAGGACATGGTGGGGCTAGGGAAGGAGTCACTGATGCCATTGAGCCAAGAGAGAGGCCGCGTTGGCAGCTGCTTTGCCAGACAAAGTACCCTGAGCATGGGTGAGAGAGAATGAGGAGGATGAGGATGGCTTGGTCATCCACTCGACCAAGTCTTCCGCATGTTGTGGCTCAACACGGCCAGCTGCCAAAAAAAAGGCCAAGCGTGTCCCACGGCCATATGCTGATGAGGATGCACCGTCTCCACGACCAGCACTGTTGCCTCTAGACACAGAGCCTGCTTGCCCTCTTTTATTGGCTTGTGACTGTCTGCCTCTCCTTGTTGGCCTTCCAGACATACTAATGGCCTGTAGCTGCACTAAGCTGGGATATATATATATATATATATATATATATATATTGATACTGCAGCTAGCAAAATCAACTGCCTGACTGTAGTATGAGAACACCACCAACCTTCTACAGGTAGCTTTAGCTGAACACTGTGTAGAGCTCGCGAAAAACTAACTTGTAGCTTATTTAGCTGCCTGCGGTAGTGATAGGATCAGGAAAACAACACCAACCTTCTGCAGGTAGCTTTAGCTGAACACTGTGCAGAGCTCGCACTACACTAACTTGTAGTTTTAGCTGAGCACTGTGCAGAGCTCGCAAAAAGCTAACTTGTAGCTTATTTAGCTGCCTGCAGTAGTGATAGGATCAGGAAAACACCACCAACCTTCTACAGGTAGCTTTAGCCGAACACTGTGCAGAGCTCGCAAAAAACTAACTTGTAGCTTATTTAACTGCCTGCGGTAGTGATAGGATCAGGAAAACACCACCAACCTTCTACAGGTAGCTTTAGCTGAACACTGTGCAGAGCTTGCACTACATTAACTTGTAGTTTTAGCTGAACACTGTGCAGAGCTCGCAAAAAACGAACTTGTAGCTTATTTAGCTGCCTGCGGTAGTGATAGGACCAGGAAAACACCAACCTTCTACAGGTAGCTTTAGCTGAACACTGTGCAGAGCTCGCAAAAAAAACTTGTAGCTTATTTAGCTGCCTGCGGTAGTGATAGGATCAGGAAAACACCACCAACCTTCTACAGGTAGCTTTAGCTGAACACTGTGCAGAGCTCGCAAAAAACTAACTTGTAGTTTTAGCTGAACACTGTGAGGAGGACGCACTACACTAACTTGTAGCTTTAGCTGAACACTGTTCAGAGGACACACTACCTTAACTTGTAGCTTTAGCTGAACACTGTGCAGAAGTCACACTACACTAACTTGTAGTTTTAGCTGAACACTGTTTAGAGGACGCACTACACTAACTTGTAGCTTTAGCTGAACACTGTGCAGAGGTCGCACTACACTAACTTGTAGCTTTAGCTGAACACTGTGTAGAGCTCACGAAAAACTAACTTGTAGCTTATTTAGCTGCCTGCGGTAGTGATAGGACCAGGAAAACACCAACCTTCTACAGGTAGCTTTAGCTGAATACTGTGCAGAGCTTGCAAAAAAAAAACTTGTAGCTTATTTAGCTGCCTGCGGTAGTGATAGGATCAGGAAAACACCACCAACCTTCTACAGGTAGCTTTAGCTGAACACTGTGCAGAGCTCGCAAAAAACTAACTTGTAGTTTTAGCTGAACACTGTGAGGAGGACGCACTACACTAACTTGTAGCTTTAGCTGAACACTGTGCAGAGGTCGCACTACACTAACTTGTAGTTTTAGCTGAACACTGTGCAGAGCTCGCAAAAAGCTAACTTGTAGCTTATTTAGCTGCCTGCGGTAATGATAGGATCAGGAAAACACCATCAACCTTCTACAGGTAGCTTTAGCTGAACACTGTGCAGAGCTCGCAAAAAAATAACTTGTAGCTTATTTAGCTGCCTGCGGTAGTGATAGGATCAGGAAAACACCACCAACCTTCTACAGGTAGCTTTAGCTGAACACTGTGCAGAGCTCGCAAAAAACTAACTTGTAGTTTTAGCTGAACACTGTGAGGAGGACGCACTACACTAACTTGTAGCTTTAGCTGAACACTGTGAGGAGGACGCACTACCCTAACTTGTAGCTTTAGCTGAACACTGTGCACAAGTCACACTATACTAACTTGTAGTTTTAGCTGAACACTGTTCAGAGGACACACTACACTAACTTGTAGCTTTAGCTGAACACTGTGCAGAGGTCGCACTACACTAACTTGTACTTTTAGCTGAACACTGTTCAGAGGACGCACTACACTAACTTGTAGCTTTAGCTGAACACTGTGCAGAGGTCGCACTACACTAACTTGTGGTTTTAGCTGACCACTGTTCAGAGGACGCACTACACTAACTTGTAGCTTTAGCTGAACACTGTGCAGAGGTCACACTACACTAACTTGTAGCTTTAGCTGAACACTGTGAGGAGGACGCACTACCCTAACTTGTAGCTTTAGCTGAACACTGTGCAGAGGTCACACTAAACTAACTTGTAGCTTTAACTGAACACTGTGAGGAGGACACACTACACTAACTGTAAATAGTCTAGCTGCCTGACTGTGGTACTAATAGGATCAAAAGAACACCAGCAATTTTCTTCAGGTAGCTGTAAATACTGTAACAAGACAAGCCTGCCTGTCAGTAGGAAGATAACAGGAACGGATCTAGCTAAACTGAATACAGTGTATATATAAATATATGCAACACCTGGGATGCATATATATACACAATACACTGTAAGTGCAGCTAGCTCACTGACTGTCCTGCCTAATCTAGCTAACTCAAATGAAATGACACTGTCTCTCTCTCTCTCTCTATAAGCACGCCGGAACACACTACACAGGGCCACCGTGTAGGCGGCCTTATATAGTGTGGGGCGTGTTCTAAACCCCCTGAGCCATAATTGGCCAAAGCCACCCTGGCTTTGGCCAATTACAGCTCTCTCTACTGACGGCGCTGTGATTGGCCAAGCATGCGGGTCATAGTGCATGCTTGGCCAATCATCGGCCAGCAATGCACTGCGATGTCGCAGTGAATTATGGGCCGTGACACGCCACACAAATTTAGTGCGAACGGCCCATATCGTTTGCAATTCGGCGAACGATCGAACAGCCGATGTTCGAGTCGAACATGGGTTCGACTCGAACACGAAGCTCATCCCTAGTGGGTACTGGGCTTTTCCTGGAGTTATACTGATAATGGTCATAATATTCACCTCTATCATATTGCTGATAACGTGAATTTTGATATTCTGGATAACCTCTCTTACTATTATTGTAACTGTAACCATGATGATCTTGCGCTCCATTTCCTGAATAACCCGTTTGGTTATTTGATTGGTTGTATGGCCTTTGATTATTCCTATTACCCGTATTCTTCCAATATGGTTGTCTTGGTGATTTGTTTTTATTTTTATTTTTCCACCACGGTTTTGGGGTTCTAGGTCCAGTGTTTTCTTCTCTTTGGGTTCTGTCTTGCCCATTTATATTCCCTCTTTCGGGTCTAGGATATTCAGGCGATCTGTATCTTGATTGGGGGGATCTTGGTCTATGCTCTCTTGCCGGTGATCTCATTCTCCCATCTCTTTCCTGGGATCTTCCTCCTAGATCTCCTCTTGGAGATACAATTCTTACCTCTCTTTCCGGGGAAGACACAGTTGAACCGGCTCTCCCTTGTTTCAATAATATTTGCCATTTAAATGTTTGTTGCAGGTGATAATCATTGGTATCTCTTAGATACTTTCTTTTTTTTCTTTGTTTGATTTCTAAATCCTTCTGTTCTACTACTTTATTTAGTTGTTTTGTTAGTGCGCTAAAAGAGGCTGATTCTTTGTATGTCTCTAATGCTAGCTTACAATCATCAATTTGCAGATTAATTGTTGCTAGTTTTGTTTGTTTCCTTTTGGTTATAAATTCTAAAAGTTCTGCCCCCTTATCATTAAAGAACTTATAACATTCTTCAATAGACTCTTGGTCAACCAGACCATCATTTATGGGAATATCCCATCTTAGCCTCCTGGGAACTATATTTTCTTTTATGTACTGTTCATGTGTGGCTATATCCCACCATAAACTTACTTTTTTTTCCATTAAGTGCCCAAATTTGCGAAAAATTGTGTCTAAGTCTCCTGTTTCCACTACCTGTTTAGTTGTAAACACATCTTTAAGGTCTACTGTGCGATTTTCCATATATCTAAAAATATCCATATCTGCTGCTTCAGTGAGGTTTCAGAAATAATGTGCTAATTGATAATAATAAACTAAAGCACTAATTGGATTCTATTAATAAAGTGATTTAAAATTTGTGGTAATTGTGATTTTGTGTGGTGATTAGAAATTATTGTGTCAAAAATGTATGTGTATTAATATTACACTCAGGTGCACTTCCACAAACAAAATAACATGATATGTATAAAGCCGCACCTCTATATTAGTGCTCTGACGCCACTACAAAAAAGATTTAAAATGTAAAAAAAGTGCGCTAAATACGCTGCTATAAATGTGCTAAAATTACTTAAATATTTTAAATTACTTAAACTTATTATTTGAACTTATATAGGCAGATATAATCCATATAAACATTCATGCAGTAGTCCTAAAAGAATATCAGGTCCACATACTGCATTATAAACTTAGAAAGCAGGTGTGGAACACAGGTAAAACAAAGAAATCTCTGGCAAGATGATTATCTCCCTTATAGGTAGAGTTCAACATATATTGCGATTGCACCCTATATCAGCTCACTGTTTCTTTTTGGTGATCCGCTGATGTTCATCTCCGGTATTGTATTCCATTCATGCAATCAAACAGAAAAGAACATTCATTGCGCAATGAACCTTTCACTATTATCTTCTTGGCAATAAACTAAGTGCACTCACTTGTGTCAATTTCATACATCAGCGCATAGAGCAGTCAGCCACCCACCGCAATCTCCTCCTCGCGCCGAGCTGCGAGTATCAATCAGGCACTACGGATGACGTCACTTGGCTCCTCCTGACGCATTGCGTCACTATACTATATTACCCGATAAGCCCTCTATAGTCTACAGAAAGGCACTAAGGGACAAGATAGCTAAGAACATCATGGATCCCCCAAAGAGACCTACAGAATTATCCTTCTTTCAGGGTAAGGGATTCTTTCCCTGTAAAAGATGCTTCACATGTCAAAATACCAACCTAGAAGGCCAGAAATGCACTAGTTTTGTGTCAACCAGCACAAAAAAGGAGTATAAGATCCAAGATTTTATTTCTTGTAGGACAGAGGGGGTAGTTTATATGTTGCAGTGTTCGTGTTCCCTCCAATATATAGGGAGAACCAAACGCCCCATGTGGAAGAGGTTAAGGGAACACATACAGAATATTAAGAGTGGGTTCCCAAAACACAGTGTGTCACATCATTTTACCTCCCACCATAATAAGGATCCCACGTCACTTAAATTTTGGGCCATAGAAAGATATAAGCCTCATTGGAGAGGAAGCAATAAAATAAAAGAACTTAGTAAAAGTGAATCCAGATGGATATTTGAGATAGACACTTTTACCCCCAAAGGCCTAAACATCAAGTTTGATCTTAATTGTTTTATTTCTGATTTTTAATTAATATTTAAAGAAAAAAAAATGTTAATAAATTTTGAATATTTTTAATATTTTAAATAATATATATTATAATATTTTATAATGCAGACTGTAAAGATCATAGGAATTCTACACATTACTACATTTTATGCCGAAGCAATCTATGAGGATCATATGATATTAATAAAATAATAATAATAAAATATATGTAAATAAAATCCGTTAACAGAAAGGAAAAATAGTTGAGAAATGATGCAGTATGTATACCACAAATCTATTTGTCTATTCACATACTGGCAGCTTTAATATTTATTTGCATGTAAGGGCAATGTAGAAGTAGCAGCATTCATATATATATTTACAAGAAGTAACACTTATGTATATTTACGGAATCAATTGTAACCATATGTTCTGCCACTAGAGGGAGTTATGAAACACTGCACTACATGCGGAACGATGTAGTATTGTATTTGAGTTTAATTCTATTTTTAATGTATAAGATAAGGTCTTATTATTCCAGTGATCATTGTTTACATGTGATAAGAGTTGTTTTAATTAATAAAGTAAAAGAGCAGAATCAGTATGATGTTTCATCAACCACCGAAGTCACTATGGCAACCAGCATGCTATAAGTATGGAACCCGACTGTCACGTGGCTACCCTTGATAAAGCCACGTGACATGTGACGCAACGCGTCGGGCGGAGCCAAGTGATGTCATCCATAGTGCCCGATTGATACTCGCAGCTCGGCACGAGGAGGAGATCGTGGTGGGTGGCTGACTGCTCTATGCGCCGATGTATGAGATTGACACAAGTGAGTGCACTTAGTTTATTGCCAAGAAGATAATAGTGAAAGGTTCATTGCGCAGTGAATGTTCTTTTCTGTTTGATTGCATGAATGGAATACAATACCGGAGATGAACATCAGCGGATCACCAAAAAGAAACAGTCAGCTGATATAGGGTGCAATTGCAATATATGTTGAACTCTACCTATAAGGGAGATAATCATCTTGCCAGAGATTTCTTTGTTTTATCTGTGTACCACACCAGCTTCCTAAGTTTATAATGCAGTATGTGGACCCGATATTCTTTTAGGACTACTGCATGAATGTTTATATGGATTATATCTGCCTATATAAGTTCAAATAATAAGTTTAAGTAATTAACAATATTTAAGTAATTTTAGCACATTTATAGCAGTGTATTTAGTGCACTTTTTTTACATTTTAGATCTTTTTGTATCACATATCAACCGCCCCAGTGTCCGAAGGACAATGAGGTAGGTTGTTGGTCCACACTGATCCACCCCAATTGCAATGACCGAGAGAGACCACACATGAGATGTTAGTCTGCGGTTTGTACCACAGTCCATTGCTTCAGTTAAGGGTCTATGGAGATATATGTAAAATATTGCTCAGTGATAATATGGTTTAACAAAAATACAAAACATAATTTATATGATTAACTGTATTAATGAATCCTACCTCCATAGGATCCAGTAAGGATAGACAAACAGCTTGCAAACTATAAAGGAAGATGTATGGATAACCCCTTCAGTTTGCTCTGGTTAATCCGCATCTATCCACTTGAAAAGTGATCTACAAAAAAGAACATCAGGGAGTACCTAATTAGGTGGAAAGTTAAATCAAGTGCCTCAGATTGAAGAGAATCGTAGTGAGCAAGTGCTACAGTTTATGGAAAAGAGGGGGCGCTTCAATACACCGCTAATAGAGCCAGAACCCACCTTCATATGATCAAATAGAGAGACAGCGGTCCCGAGTGCTAGGGATAGTACGTCCCATTGTCCGTCATCCAGAGCAGTGACAGCACACCGCGTCTGACATTGCCTTAAATATACTATCAGCGGTGGCATGTGACACAGCGCCGCTGTATGTCAGGCACCGCAACGTCATGGCATCACCACATATCGGAATCTACCAGCGGTCCGGATTCCACAGACACTGACCGCGCATGTGCGGGATGAAAAATAGGCAAACCTACAGAGCCCGGTTGCGTAGCAACCAAGCCCCAGTAGGTTAACACAATAAAAAACGCAAAATGAAAAAAGGAAACACTTGAAACAGAATCTCCAACAGATAAACTACCATGTGAGGGGGAGAACCTTCTGTTCCAGCACACACTTCCAATATATGGAATCCCAAAGATCACGCCAGGGGGATCCTGAGCCTTCACTGCACGGCCCCCCCCCCCCCCCGCAGCGCCAAACCGTAGAATAAACACAGCGGAGCAACGTCCTGCAGCAGAGGCCCACCGACTCATGTAAGCGGCCAAGGAGGTGGGTGAAAGCCGAATAGATGCTGAAGGCACCCCAGCAAAACAGCTGCCTATAAACAAGCCGCAAAAGGTGGGCCCCCTAAAGAAACAAATTTCCCCGGGAGGCCCCCATGCGCCAGGCGGGGCAGGAGGGGACCAACATAGAGATGCCATATGACCCACAGCAGTTGCCAATGATCCAAACAGGGAGACAGCGCGGGCAGAGAACCAGGCAAGGGTGAGACATAAAACACTTAGATTGAAATCAACCAATAATCAATATAAATACAATCACATAGCACTATTGAAAAAAAATAAATAATGGATAGTCAGTATAGAGAACATTCAATATCTCCAAGACATATATCAATCATATGGGAGCAGCTAAGAGGAACAAGTCACATGGAACAGAGAATATAAAAGTATAAAGAGGAAGGGAATCACCAAATGCCAGGAACGAAAGTGAAGGAGAATTCTCTCAATCCTTCTCAAATCCACCTGATGAAAAGCCTTCCAAAAAAGGTCTATAACTAAGCTGTTCATTGAGCCCAGGGGGTAAGGTTGCCCCAAGGTCCGCAATCCAGCGGGTCTCCTGCTGCAGGAGGACCTTGTTCCAATCACCACCCCTCAGGCTTGGATGGACCCTATCCAGGATCAAAAACTCGATCCTGGGGAATTTGCTCTGATGCTTGTCGATGACATGTCTCCTTAGAGGGAGCTCTGGGTTTGCCTTTTTCATCAACGTTATATGTCTGGAGGTGGATAGTATCCCGTACGTAAGAGGGTAAATTCTCAACAAATGGTCTAAGGTGTGTGTCAACATATAAACTCAGATGTTCCATAATGGCCCCATTTCCCAATACTATTGGTCTCCCCGGTGGCAATAGCAAATTTTTGTGGACCTTGGGAAGACAATAGAACGTCGGGGTCCTGGGGTATTTGATACGTAAAAATTCCCAGGTATCCTGATCCACAATACCCTGAGAGAAAGCTCCATCAACTAAAGCATAAAACTGGGCTTCAAATCTGTACCAATCTGTATTAGATTAGTATTTTGTTACACATAGTTTTATATTGGTGGTTAGACATAATAACAATGTTACCCCCTTTATCAGACGGTTTGATCGTGAGGGAGTAACATTTCTTTAAATTTTCCAGAGCGAGTTGTTCAGATGGAGTCAGATTGCTTGAAGATCTATGTACTTTTAATTTTTTAATTTCAGCTGTCACAGAGGAGATAAAAGCCATCAAATTGGGATTAGTATTAAGGGAATTTATCAGACTTGTTCTTCAACTTTTTCAACCAAGGTGGTGATATATCTGCTGTCACCTGTTTCTGCAAAAGGGTCTCTATGTCAATAGTGTCAATTAGGTCCGATGAATCCTGCTCCTCTAGCAAGGATAGCAGTTCATCAAGATCCTTCTCATATTGTGTAGTTGGTGTATTTGGTTTGTCACCACTCTTGAAATACATACTTTTAACCACTTCAGCCCCGGAAGGATTTACCCCCTTCCTGACCAGAGCACTTTTTACAATTTGGCACTGCGTCGCTTTAACTGCTAATTGCGCGGTCATGCAATGCTGTACCCAAACAAAATTTGCGTCCTTTTCTTCCCACAAATAGAGCTTTCTTTTGATGGTATTTGATCACCTCTGCTGTTTTTATTTTTTGCGCTATACACGGAAAAAGACCGAAAATTTTGAAAAAAAAAGATATTTTCTACTTGTTGTTCTAAAAAAAATCCAATAAACTCAATTTTAGTCATACATTTAGGCCAAAATGTATTTGGCCACATGTCTTTGGTAAAAAAAATGTCAATAAGTGTATATTTATTGGTTTGCGCAAAAGTTATAGCGCCTACAAACTAGGGTACATTTTCTGGAATTTACACAGCCTTTAATTTATGACTGCCTATGTCGTTTCTTGAGGTGCTAAAATGGCAGGGCAGTACAAAACCCCTACAAATGACCCCATTTTGGAAAGTAGACACCCCAAGGAAATTGCTGAGAGGCATGTTGAGCCCATTGAATATTCATTTTTTTTGTCCCAAGTGATTGAATAATGACAAAAAAAAAAAAAAAATTACAAAAAGTTGTCACTAAATGATATATTGCTCACACAGACCATGGGCATATGTGGAATTGCACCCCAAAATACATTTAGCTGCTTCTCCTGAGTATGGGGATACCACATGTGTGGGACTTTTTGGGAGCCTAGCCACGTACAGGGCCCCGAAAACCAATCACCGCCTTCAGGATTTCTAAGGGCGTACATTTTTGATTTTACTCCTCACTACCTATCACTGTTTTGAAGGCCATAAAATGCCCAGATGGCATAACCCCCCCCCCCCAAATGGAAAGTAGACACCCCAAGCTATTGGCTGAGAGGCATGTTGAGTCCATGGAATGTTTTATATTTTGACACAAGTTGCGGGAAAGTGACAATTTTTTTTTTTTTTTTGCACAAAGTTGTCACTAAATGATATATTGCTCACACAGGCCATGGGCATATGTGGAATTGCACCCCAAAATACATTTAGCTACTTCTCCTGAGTATGGGGATACCACATGTGTGGGACTTTTTGGGAGCCTAGCCGTGTACGGGGCCCCGAAAACCAATCACCGCCTTCAGGATTTCTAAGGGTGTAAATTTTTTATTTCACTCTTCACTGCCTATCACAGTTTCGGAGGCCATGGAATGCCCAGGTGGCGCAAACCCCCCCCAAATGACCCCATTTTGGAAAGCAGACACCCCAAGCTATTTGCTGAGAGGCATGGTGAGTATTTTACAGCTCTCATTTGTTTTTGAAAATAAAGAAAGACAAGAAAAAAAAATGTTTTTTTCTTTTTTCAATTTTCAAAACTTTGTGACAAAAAGTGAGGTCTGCAAAATACTCTGCAAAATACTCACTATACCTCTCAGCAAATAGCTTGGGGTGTCTACTTTCCAAAATGGGGTCATTTGGGGGGTTTTTTGCCACCTGGGCATTCCATGGTTGCCAAAACTGTGATAGGCAGTGAAGAGTGAAATCAAAAATTTACGGCCTTAGAAAGCCTGAAGGCGGTGCTTGGTTTTCGGGGTCCTGTGCGCGGCTAGGCTCCCAAAAAGTCCCACACATGTGGTATCCCCATACTCAGGAGAAGCAACAGAATGTATTTTGGGGTGTAATTTCACTTATTCCCATGGCATGTTTGAGCAATATATCATTTAGTGACAACTTTGTGCAAAAAAAAAAAAAAAATTGTCTCTTTCCCGCAACTTATGTCACAATATAAAATATTCCATGGACTCGACATGCCTCTCAGCAAATAGCTTGGGGTGTCCACTTTCCAAAATGGGTTCATTTGGGGGGGGTTTGAACTGATCTGGCATTTTATGCACAACATTTAGAAGCTTATGTCACACATCACCCACTCTTCTAACCACTTGAAGACAAAGCCCTTTCTGACACTTTTTGATTACATGAAAAAATTATTTTTTTTTGCAAGAACTTTTTTAAATTTTAATGCACTAAAACACACTATATTGCCCAAATGTTTGATGAAATAAAAAAGATGATCTTAGGCCGAGTACATGGATACCAAACATGACATGCTTTAAAATTGCGCACAAACATGCAGTGGCGACAAACTAAATACATTTTTAAAAGCCTTTACAGGTTACCACTTTAGATTTACAGAGGAGGTCTACTGCTAAAATTACTGCCCTCCATCTGACCTTCGCGGTGATACCTCACATGCATGGTGCAATTGCCGTTTACATTTGACGCCAGACCGACGCTTGCGTTCGCCTTAGCGCGAGAGCAGGGGGGACAGGGGTGCTTTTTTTTTTTTTTTTTTCTTTATTATTTTTTTGCTTTTTTATCTTATTTTTAAACTGTTCCTTTCATTTTTTTTTTAAATCATTTTTATTGTTATCTCAGGGAATGTAAATATCCCCTATCATAGCAATAGGTAGTGACAGGTACTCTTTTTTGAAAAAATTGGGGTCTATTAGACCCTAGATTTCTCCTCTGCCCTCAAAGCATCTGACCACACCAAGATCGGTGTGATAAAATGCTTTCCCAATTTCCCAATGGCGCTGTTTACATCCGGCGAAATCTAAGTCATAAAATGCTCGTAGCTTCCGGTTTCTTAGGCCATAGAGATGTTCGGAGCCACTCTGGTCTCTGATCAGCTCTATGGTCAGCTGGCTGAATCACCGGCTGCATTCTCAGGTTCCCTGTTGAGACAGGAGAGCCAGAGAAAAACACGGAAGACGGTGGGGGGGGCATTCCCTCCCACTGCTTGTAAAAGCAGTCTAGAGGCTAATTAGCCACTAGGATTGCTTTTACATGAAAGCCGACCGCTGGCTGAAAAGAATGATACCAAGATGATACCTAAACCTGCAGGCATCATTCTGGTATAACCATTCAAAGTCGTGAATGGCGTACCTGAAGACAAAAAAATGGTTAACAATAAAGCACAGTAAACGGTAAAGTATAAAAAATTCCATACCTAAAAAGCAAACATGATAAAACATAACAACAATAATAATAACTTTGCAGAATAAAATACAGTAAAAAAGAGCAGCACAATAGAGAGAATAGAGAGAGCGAGAACAATAAAACGACAACTATTTTTTTTTATTTTATATTTTTGTATGTGTTTTTTTTTTTTTACACTTTTTTTGTAACTGTAACTTTTATAACGGTAACCAGTTCCAGGTTCGGGTCTCTCAAAATGCGATGGCATCTTGGGAGACCCTGTGAAAGTGTGCCTAGTCTGTGCAATGCTGTACCCTACGCTAATACTCAACTAGTGTATGGTAGCATTCAAAACATTCACCAATGCAAAGACCAGGATTGTCAGGACAGGAGGGACAATAATAGGGGGTGTCACGCCTATATCCGCGCTTGCTGCAGACACAACATCTTTTTTGGGGGGGTTCGTTGGGTAGGGGTACTCGGGAGGACATAAAGAAAATGCCTCTCATGCAGCCGACTGCATTTGGTTGGGGATGTGAATGGGGGAAGTACGGGCGCTGCAGAAGCGGTGGGTTCTCAATTAGGATTGGCGAATGCAGCAGGAAGGGCATTATGGGCACGACGGGCCTGTGTTTGTCTTTTTGGTGGCAGCGGGACACTACTTGTGCTTGCCTCCTCACCAGCTTGAACTGCACTTAAGGGACTCGCCACGTCACCAAGTGTTACTGCAGTGCTGGTTTGACTATGACCGGGGTGTACTAGGCCGCTGGTGCTTGCCAGTTCACCAAAACGCTACCAAAAAAACTGTTAGCGATCACAGGGATCAGGCCTGACTCTGCGAAAGCTGCAGTTATGCGTTTAGTGTTTTGTAAGTGACAGTGATTGATCGATACTGCACTTGGGTGGCCTGGGCTGGGCCGGGCGGAGGGGCAAAACACAGGTGCTAGCAGGTATCTGGGCTGATCCCGCTAACACTGCGTTTTTGGGAACCCTAAACTGCTGGGGACGCCAGTATAGATCTGATCGGATCAGATATTGATCCGTTCAGATACTATACCACTAAGGGAGGTGTACGGTGCGTGCGTGGGTGTTAGCGGTACTGGCGCTAATCTGACGCTGCCTGGGGCTGGTGCTTGCCAGTTCACCAAAACGCTACCAAGAAAACTGTTAGCGATCGCAGGGATCAGGCCTGACTCTGCGAACGCTGCAGTTATGCATTTAGTGTTTTGTAAGTGACAGTGATCGATCGATACTGCACTTGGGTGGGCTGGGCTGGGCTGGGCCGGGTGGAGGGGCAAAACGCAGGTGCTAGCAGGTATCTGGGCTGATCCCGCTAACACTGCGTTTTTGGGAACCCTAAACTGCTGGTGACGCTAGTATAGATCTGATCGGATCAGATATTGATCCGTTCAGATACTATACCACTAAGGGAGGCGTATGCTGCGTGCGTGGGTGTTAGTGGTACTGGCGCTAATCTGACGCTGCCTGGGGCGACGCATATCACCGCCGGGCGATCAGGGGGCTAAACCTTTATTCGGTAATAAACGGCGGGTGCCCTGACACTATAAAAAATCAACGAACTAACCAGCGTCAACCATAACGGTTATACGGTGATCAGTGGTGAAAGGGTTAACTAGGGGGCAATCAAGGGGTTAAAACATTTATTAGATAGTATATGGGGGTCCCTGACGCTATAAAACGCTGACGGCGAACCTAAATATTTACCTCCCTAACTAGCGTCACCAGCGACACTAATACAGCGATCAGAAAAATGATCGCTTAGCGACACTGGCTACAGGGGGTGATCAAGGGGTTAAAACTTTATTAGGGGGGTTAGGGGGGTATCCTAGACCTACAGGGGGCTAACACTCACTGCCCTAACACAGTAACTGTCACAAACTGACACCATGCAGTAATCAGAAAAAAAAAAAATACTGCTTGGTGTCAGTGTGACAGGGAGGGGGGAGGGGTGATTGGGGGGCAATCGGGGGGGGATCGGGGGTGTAAAGTATGCCTGGCATGTTCTATTGTGTGTGTGTAGTGTTTGTGCACTCACATGTCTTCTCTCCTCGGTGCCGGAACGGAAACTGCCGAGCCGAGGAGAGATGACATCACATCCTCTGCCTGTGTGTACTACACACAGGCAGGGGAGGATTCCCATTGGCTGGGAGCGATCGCGAGGGGGGGGCCACGATCAGATGGCCTCCCCCTCGCCTCTCAACGCTCCCAGACAAATGCCGACCGCCGCTAGCACCGGGGGGGGTCCAATCGGACCCCCCGCCCGCGGGAGGCAGATCACGTACAGGTACGTGATTCTGCCTGCCTGTGCCATTCTGCCGACGTATATCGTCGTTAGGCGGTCGGCAAGTGGTTAAATAGCAATTTCCTTGCAAAAAGATTCAAATCCTTGATGACCTCAAAGGTATCAAGGTTGGAATCCGGGCAAAAGCTCAATCCTTTGGATAGAAGTGCCTTCTCTTCAACCGAAAGTATATGGTTGGAGAGGTTTATAATATTCATGTCATTGGTATCAGCTAGATGAGCATCAACCGATACCATATCTATGTTTTGGGGATCAATGTAGTGCCCTGTGGAAAAAACCTAGCTTTACCCTCCTCCCCACCTCGAACCATGGCCAGACCTGTTCCGGGTTGAGAAGATTGTACACCCATGTGTTGACAAAGAGATGCACTTTCACCTGTAATACCAGAAGAACAGATAGATATATCACCTCGTGTGTTATAATTACCCAACGTCCCAGCACCAGATGGAGTAGAAGAAGAGGCATTGTCTGTGATCCGCTTCTTATGTATATTAGAGTCCTCGCCAGACAGAGCACGCTTTCATTTCTTTTCCTGTTCCTATTGCGGTTTCGGGAAGAGGAGGAGACAGAAGAATTAATAGAGGAATCAGATCCCCTCTCAACTGTGGATTTAGTTTGTCCCTTAGTTCTTGAACCTAGGGTATGATCATTCTGGTGCCGTTTGTAGGCCTTACCTTCTTGGAACGACATTTTATCACACCAGAATTTCTTTTCTTTCTTCCCCAAAATTTCCACAGTAACCCAACCTAAACGGGTCTTAATCCTCTCTTCATGTTCTTGAAATACAGGGAGACTTTAAAAGTTTGTAATTTAATATAAACAAGATCAATATCTTTTTCCAGTGACAAAGTTCGTACTTTATACTCCTCAATGAGCATTTTCATCATATTACGTGTACATAGTTGTAAATTGTCCTCCCATTTCTTTTTAAACTCAGGACTAACATTGTCAATCAAAGGAAAAATTTGAATGCGAAAGCCATAGGGATTAATATCTTCTGATATATTTCTCAAAACTCTCTATGTGCCAAAACAGGGAGGCTTTTTTCTTAACTAATCTTCCCAGTTGGCCACATAGGGAAGACAGTTCAGATTGAACCGCCACGCCCTTGTCATGATTTTTGGAATAGTCGGCCATGAGGGCCACCCATTCTTGACCCTGAAACATGACTGCTAAGTACAACCCCAAAAATGCAAAAACGTTTCCTGTATGATCAAAATCAAATAGAAGCAACCGAGAACACAAAAGTAAACACAATTAAATGGTCAAGTTGGATGAACAGACGTATGGCGTCACAAACATCCTGGGGTCAGAAAGTAATCTTGTCACTCAAGGACTCATAAGACACTGTCCAGAATAGACCTCCTGCTTTCCTCTGTAGACGGTCTTCCACTAATATTCAATGTCAGATATCTATCCAAAGCTCTATCGAAACACTCACCGATGGAGGTCACACTAGACTTGAATGCTCCACAGGGAAGAAGGCACTGACGTATGAATGTCCATTGGTTACAGGAGGAACTCATTACCTTAAAATGCAAAACCGCCATTGATCATTATTGGAGGGAAAATAGTGCAGATACTCAGATTTAAGGCGACCCTCAGGGGAGTCCTCATTAAGGAAGTAAGGGATTTTTCCAGAGCTTTGAGCTCTGACGTGATGCAAACAGAACATTGAGCTACTGTAGCAGAGCAGAAATACAGTATCACAAAAGTCACCCCTCACATTTTTGTAAATATTTTATCATATCTTTTCATGCAACAACACTGAAGAAATGACACTTTGCTACAATCTAGTGAGTGTACAGCTTGTATAACAGTGTAAATTTGCTTACCCCTCAAAATAACTCAACACACAGCCATAAATGTCTAAACGGCTGGCAATAAAAGTGAGTACACCCCTAAGTGAAAATGTCCAAATAGGGCCCAAAGTGTCAATATTTTGTGTGGCCACCATTATTTTCCAGCACTGCCTTAACCCTCTTGGGCATGGAGTTCACCAGAGCTTCACAGATTGCCACTGGAATCCTCTTCCACTCCTCCATAACGACATCACGGATCTGGTGGATGTTAGAGACCTTGCGCTCCTCTACCATCCGTTTGAGGATGACCCAGAGATGCTCAATAGGGTTTAGGTCTAGAGACATGCTTTGCCAGTCCATCACCTTTTACCCTCAGCTTCTTTAGCAAGGCTAAGGTCATCTTGGAGGTGTGTCTGGGGTCGTTATGTTGGAATACTGCCCTGCGGCCCAGTCTCCGAAGGCAGGGGATCATGCTCTGCTTCAGTATGTCACAGTACATGTTGGCATTCATGGTTCCCTCAATGAGCTGTAGCTCCCCAGTGCCAGCAGCACTCATGCAGCCCCAGGCCATGACCTCCCACCACCATGCTTGACTGTAGGCAAGACACACTTATCTTTGTACTGCTCACCTGGTTGCCACCATACATGCTTGCCAAAATAAGTTTATCTTGGTCTCATCAGACCACAGGACATGGTTCCAGTAATCCATGCCCTTAGTCTGCTTGTCTTCAGCAAACTGTTTGCAGGCTTTCTTGTGCATCATCTTTAGAAGAGGCTTCCTTCTGGGACGACAGCCATGCAGACCAATTTGATGCAGTGTGTGGCGTATGGTCTGAGCACTAACAGGCTGACCCTCCACCCCTTCAACCTCTGCAGCCATGCTGGCAGCACTCGTATGTCTATTTCCCAAAGACAATCTCTGGATATGATGTTGAACACGTGCACTCAACTTCTTTGGTCGACCATGGCGAGGCCTGTTCTGAGTGGAACCTGCCCTGTTAAACCGCTGTATGGTCTTGGCCACCGTGCTGCAGCTCAGTTTCAGGGTCTTGTCAATCTTCTTATAGCCTAGGCCATCTTTATGTAGAGCAACAATTCTTTTTTTCAGATCCTCAGAGAGTTCTTTGCCATGAGGTGCCATGTTGAACTTCCTGTGACCAGTATGAGCGAGTGAGAACAATAACATGAAATTTAACACACCTGCTCCCCAGTCACACCTGAGACCTTGTAACACTAATGAGTCACATGACACCGGGGAAGGAAAATGGCTAATTGGTCCAAATTTGGACATTTTCACTTTTGTTGTCAGCAGTTTAGACATTAATGGCTGTGTGTAGAGTTATTGTGAGGGGACAGCAAATGTACACTGTTATACAAGCTGTACACTCGCTACTTTACATTTTAGCAAAGTGTCATTCCTTCAGTGTTGTCACATGAAAAGATATACTAAAACGTTTACAAAAATGTGAGGGGTGTGAGATACTGTACATACAAGATCCGTCCCCTAACACTTAAAAGCTATGGCAAGACAAAACAAGGCAGTACAGATTACTATTGACAGAACAAATTACAAAAAAGCAACTACACCAGACCTAAAACATTTTTGAGTTTGGTGATAAAGGTGGACACCTGTTAGCTTTTCTAGTGAAACCTAACTTTACCCCGGTATCAGTGATGCAACTTAGAAACCCAGAGGGTAATATTGTCCGGGACTCTCAAGGAATTCTGAAAACATTCCTAGAGTGCTATGAGACCCTATACCAGTCCCAGACTCGACAAACAGATTAGGAAATATCATCCTATCTGGAAGACCTGACATTGTCTTCCTTTAGTGTAGAAGATAGTAATAGCCTGGAACACCCCATAACGCAGGAGAAAATATGTCGTGTCATTTCCTCTTTCAAGCCCTGTAAATCATCAGAACTTGACAGATTTCCAGCTGACTGGTATCTGCTACATAAAGAGAACCTGGGCCACTTTTACAAAAGGTTTTCATAGTGGCAGAAAAAGAAGGTACACTCCCGGAATCCATGAGAGAGGCCCCGATTGTGGTGATACCCAAGCCTGGGAAGAATCCACTAGAGTGTGAATCCTACAGGCTGATATCTTCAATAAACTCTGATGTCAAAATACTGGCCAAAATTCTAGCTAATAGGTTACAATCGGTAATCCTCAAATTAATAAACTCTGACCAGACA
Source organism: Aquarana catesbeiana (assembly GCF_042186555.1). Classification (NCBI taxonomy): domain Eukaryota; kingdom Metazoa; phylum Chordata; class Amphibia; order Anura; family Ranidae; genus Aquarana; species Aquarana catesbeiana. The sequence continues at coordinate 357,702,467 of NC_133328.1, read as the reverse complement.
GGATTTATACCTGGATGAAGTACCCAAACCTTAGAAGACTGTATTTACAGATCCAGCATACTAATGCAGTCAATAGGGTAATAGCATCTCAAGACACTAAAAAAGCATTTGACTCGGTTGAATGGGGTTACCTTTTCTCCCTTCTAACTAGGTTGGGATTCAGGCCAAAATGTATCTCCTTGGTTAAACTACTGTATAATGACCCTAGGGCCAGTATTAGAGTAAATTGGCTCATATCGAACACTTTCCAGATACATAGGGGAATGAAACAGGGGTGCCTCCTGTCTCCTCTTCTATTGGCACTGGCTATTGAGCCGCTAGCTGCTAAACTTAGACATCATGAGGATTTTAGAGGTCTGTTGGTTGGGGGACTGAAGGAACGTGTATCATTATATGCGGATGACATATTTTATACCTGCGAGACCCTTCTACATCCCTATTCACTGCGTTTTTGGTAATCCAGGAATTTTGGGATTTTTCAGGCTTCCGAGTGAATTGGTCCAAGTCAACGCTGTTTCGCCTAAACCTACAACCAAAATTTAATACTCCCCGCCCAATACCCCCTTGCTGTTACATCCCAGTTTAAATATTTGGGGATAAACGTCCAGCCGCCGGTGAATTCATTTATAGGCGCGAATCTGTGGCTCATAATTAGAACTTTTAGTGACAGAGTGCAAACATGGAAAGATCTACCACTCACACTATTAGGTAGAGCTTCCTATTCAAAATTATTTTCTAGCCTAAGTTTTTATATGCACTTTCTAATGCCCCGATCTATATCCCAAAAACATTTCAGGACATGAATTCATTACTGAGCTCCTTTTTGTGGGGTTCCAAGGCGGCCAGAGTGTCCTTGGAGATCTTGGAATTACCGGTGGGAAGAGGACTGGCATTACCTGACCTTCACTTCTACCATCTTGCATCACAGTTGGTGCATATACATTGGTGAATGTTTCCACAATTAAACAACATGGCAGTATCGATGGAAGCGGCTGTTGTAACTTCATATAAAACCTTGTTAAACATTTTCTTTAGGGGTTCGGTCCCTACAGAGGGAGGCAGAGTGATGCTCATTTGCTCCCGTATCCTAGGGATTTATCCAAGATCTCCAAGGACACTCTGGCCGCCTTGGAACCCCACAAAAAGGAGCTCAGTAATGAATTAATGTCCTGAAATGTTTTTGGGAGATAAGTGAAGGAAGCCATCTGAAACATATAGCAGATGGCTTCCTTCACTTATCTCCCAATGCACCACTATGATTCAACCCATGTCTGAAAGAAATTTTTCCATCTGGAAGATGGCTATAAAATGGTCTAAATTTGTACTTGCATACCTCCACCAACTATATGATGCGGGTGAACTCAAAACGTTTGCACAACTGAGGAGGGAACTGGGAATCCCTGACTTCTGGGCATTCCAATATACCAGACTAAAACATGCGGCACACACTCAGTTTAGGACTTACTCAATCTCCCTAGGAAACATGAACTTAGAAAAACTCCTTGCCACCCCTGACCACACTAAATTAATTTCTACCTATTATGGTGTATTGATAGGCAAAGAGAATCCAAAAGAGATGAAAATTAGGGAAAGATGGACCACTATTATACCTTAGCTAACGGAGGAACAGTGGGAGGAAGTGTCC